>NC_043989.1:0-112500 GCF_902150065.1 Myripristis murdjan
CTAACCCTAACCCAACTCTAACCCTAACCCTAACTAACCCTAACCCTAACCCTAACCCTAACCCTAACCCTAACCCTAACCCTAACCCTAAGCCTAAGCCTAAGCCTAACCCTAAGCCTAACCCTAAGCCTAAGCCTAAGCCTGACTGCCCTCTGGTGGCACAGCCCTAAGGTGGCATAGCCCTAGGACTTGCTGCCCTCCGGTGGACAAGCTTGGTAAAACACCCAAGTCCAGCCCTAAGCCTGACTGCCCTCTGGTGGCACAACCCTAAGGTGGCATAGCCCTAGGCCTTGCTGCCCTCCGGTGGACAAGCTTGGGAAAACACCCAAGTCCAGCCCTAGGCCTGACTGCCCTCTGGTGGCAGAACCCTAAGGGACATGGCCCTAGGCCTTGCTGCCCTCTGGTGGACAAGCTTGGTAAAACACCCAACCAAAATAGAGCAAAATTGGACAAAGTGTCATGCAAAAAAAGTCACCTTGAAAGGGGGTCCATTCAACTCCAAAGGGTCTGAAACATGCTCCTAACCACTTTCTGGAAGGTCCATTTGGGCTCTGACACTTAGGAAAATTTCAGCCCCAGACCGGACCTCATTTATTTTGAATGGGCGGCGTTTTTCGCCCATAGCTCCCGAACGGAAGGTCGTAGAGACTCGGGAATAAGCTCCGCCTGCCATAATTCGGCCACCAGCTTTCCAACGGTGCAATCCCCGTCTCTCTGCGACTTACCGTTCCCGAGATACGTTTACGATAAGTTTTAATGTTTTTTTTGCAAGTCCCGCCCACTTCCCGACGTCACAGACGGTCGAGCTTGGGCTCGTTGGAAAGGTCTTGGTCGACTTTGGGGGGGTAGGACTTGGTTTCGAGTCTCTAAGTCCTTCCTATCAAGACTTATTCCAAAATCATGCATCCTAAAATCATGCATCGTGGCTATTACCCCTGTTCCTAACCCTAACCCTAACCCTAACCCTAACCCTAACCCTAACATCACAGGGAGATCGTTGGGAACCGTATTCCCCCTAACCCTAAGCCTAAGCCTAAGCCTAAGCCTAAGCCTAACCTAAGCCTAACCCTTAGCCTAACCCTAAGTCTGACTGCCCTCTGGTGGCACAACCCTAAGGTGGCATAGCCCTAGGCCTTGCTGCCCTCTGGTGGACAAGCTTGGGAAAACACCCAAGTCCAGCCCTAGGCCTGACTGCCCTCTGGTGGCAGAACCCTAAGGGACATGGCCCTAGGCCTTGCTGCCCTCTGGTGGACAAGCTTGGTAAAACACCCAACCAAAATAGAGCAAAATTGGACAAAGTGTCATGCAAAAAAAGTCACCTTGAAAGGGGGTCCATTCAACTCCAAAGGGTCTGAAACATGCTCCTAACCACTTTCTGGAAGGTCCATTTGGGCTCTGACACTTAGGAAAATTTCAGCCCCAGACCGGACCTCATTTATTTTGAATGGGCGGCGTTTTTCGCCCATATCTCCCGAACGGAAGGTCGGAGAGACTCGGGGATAAGCTCCGCCTGCCATAATTCGGCCACCAGCTTTCCAACGGTGCAATCCCCGTCTCTCTGCGACTTACCGTTCCCGAGATACAAAAGTTTAATGTTTTTTTTCCAAGTCCCGCCCACTTCCCGACGTCGCAGACACTCGAGCTTGGGCTCGTTGGAAAGCCCACCCCATGGCACGGGGGGGTAGGACTTGGTCCCAAGTCGATCGGACCTTCGGATTCCGAATTATGACCCTTCGAAAGTAGTGGCACGGGGGGCGACTGGTGGTTTTTATCTATATAACCTAACCCTAACCCTAACCCTAACCCTAACCCTCTAACCCTAACCCTAACCCTAACCCTAACCCTAACCCTAACCCTAACCCTAACCCTAACCCCCTAACCCTAACCCTAACCCTAACCCTAACCCTAACCCTAACCCTAACCAACCCTAACCCTAACCCTAACCCTAACCCTAACCCTAACCCCCTAACCCTAACCCTAACCCTAACCCTAACCTAACCTAACCCTAACCCTAACCCTAACCCTAACTAACCCTAACCCTAACCCTAAGCCTAAGCCTAAGCCTAAGCCTAACCCTAAGCCTAAGCCTAAGCCTAAGCCTAAGCCTGACTGCCCTCTGGTGGCACAGCCCTAAGGTGGCATAGCCCTAGGACTTGCTGCCCTCCGGTGGACAAGCTTGGTAAAACACCCAAGTCCAGCCCTAAGCCTGACTGCCCTCTGGTGGCACAACCCTAAGGTGGCATAGCCCTAGGCCTTGCTGCCCTCCGGTGGACAAGCTTGGGAAAACACCCAAGTCCAGCCCTAGGCCTGACTGCCCTCTGGTGGCAGAACCCTAAGGGACATGGCCCTAGGCCTTGCTGCCCTCTGGTGGACAAGCTTGGGAAAACACCCAACCAAAATAGAGCAAAATTGGACAAAGTGTCATGCAAAAAAAGTCACCTTGAAAGGGGGTCCATTCAACTCCAAAGGGTCTGAAACATGCTCCTAACCACTTTCTGGAAGGTCCATTTGGGCTCTGACACTTAGGAAAATTTCAGCCCCAGACCGGACCTCATTTATTTTGAATGGGCGGCGTTTTTCGCCCATAGCTCCCGAACGGAAGGTCGTAGAGACTCGGGGATAAGCTCCGCCTGCCATAATTCGGCCACCAGCTTTCCAACGGTGCAATCCCCGTCTCTCTGCGACTTACCGTTCCCGAGATACGTTTACGATAAGTTTTAATGTTTTTTTGCAAGTCCCGCCCACTTCCCGACGTCACAGACGGTCGAGCTTGGGCTCGTTGGAAAGGTCTTGGTCGACTTTGGGGGGGTAGGACTTGGTTTCGAGTCTCTAAGTCCTTCCTATCAAGACTTATTCCAAAATCATGCATCCTAAAATCATGCATCGTGGCTATTACCCCTGTTCCTAACCCTAACCCTAACCCTAACCCTAACCTAACCTAACCCTAACCCTAACCCTAACCCTAACTAACCCTAACCCTAACCCTAACCCTAAGCCTAAGCCTAAGCCTAAGCCTAACCCTAAGCCTAAGCCTAAGCCTAAGCCTAAGCCTGACTGCCCTCTGGTGGCACAGCCCTAAGGTGGCATAGCCCTAGGACTTGCTGCCCTCCGGTGGACAAGCTTGGTAAAACACCCAAGTCCAGCCCTAAGCCTGACTGCCCTCTGGTGGCACAACCCTAAGGTGGCATAGCCCTAGGCCTTGCTGCCCTCCGGTGGACAAGCTTGGGAAAACACCCAAGTCCAGCCCTAGGCCTGACTGCCCTCTGGTGGCAGAACCCTAAGGGACATGGCCCTAGGCCTTGCTGCCCTCTGGTGGACAAGCTTGGGAAAACACCCAACCAAAATAGAGCAAAATTGGACAAAGTGTCATGCAAAAAAAGTCACCTTGAAAGGGGGTCCATTCAACTCCAAAGGGTCTGAAACATGCTCCTAACCACTTTCTGGAAGGTCCATTTGGGCTCTGACACTTAGGAAAATTTCAGCCCCAGACCGGACCTCATTTATTTTGAATGGGCGGCGTTTTTCGCCCATAGCTCCCGAACGGAAGGTCGTAGAGACTCGGGGATAAGCTCCGCCTGCCATAATTCGGCCACCAGCTTTCCAACGGTGCAATCCCCGTCTCTCTGCGACTTACCGTTCCCGAGATACGTTTACGATAAGTTTTAATGTTTTTTTTGCAAGTCCCGCCCACTTCCCGACGTCACAGACGGTCGAGCTTGGGCTCGTTGGAAAGGTCTTGGTCGACTTTGGGGGGGTAGGACTTGGTTTCGAGTCTCTAAGTCCTTCCTATCAAGACTTATTCCAAAATCATGCATCCTAAAATCATGCATCGTGGCTATTACCCCTGTTCCTAACCCTAACCCTAACCCTAACCCTAACCCTAACCCTAACATCACAGGGAGATCGTTGGGAACCGTATTCCCCCTAACCCTAAGCCTAAGCCTAAGCCTAAGCCTAAGCCTAACCTAAGCCTAACCCTTAGCCTAACCCTAAGTCTGACTGCCCTCTGGTGGCACAACCCTAAGGTGGCATAGCCCTAGGCCTTGCTGCCCTCTGGTGGACAAGCTTGGGAAAACACCCAAGTCCAGCCCTAGGCCTGACTGCCCTCTGGTGGCAGAACCCTAAGGGACATGGCCCTAGGCCTTGCTGCCCTCTGGTGGACAAGCTTGGTAAAACACCCAACCAAAATATAGCAAAATTGGACAAAGTGTCATGCAAAAAAAGTCACCTTGAAAGGGGGTCCATTCAACTCCAAAGGGTCTGAAACGTGCTCCTAACCACTTTCTGGAAGGTCGATTTGGGCTCTGACACTTAGGAAAATTTCAGCCCCAGACCGGACCTCATTTATTTTGAATGGGCGGCGTTTTTCGCCCATAGCTCCCGAACGGAAGGTCGTAGAGACTCGGGAATAAGCTCCGCCTGCCATAATTCGGCCACCAGCTTTCCAACGGTGCAATCCCCGTCTCTCTGCGACTTACCGTTCCCGAGATACAAAAGTTTTAATGTTTTTTTTCCAAGTCCCGCCCACTTCCCGACGTCGCAGACACTCGAGCTTGGGCTCGTTGGAAAGCCCACCCCATGGCACGGGGGGGTAGGACTTGGTCCCAAGTCGATCGGACCTTCGGATTCCGAATTATGACCCTTCGAAAGTAGTGGCACGGGGGGCGACTGGTGGTTTTTATCTATATAACCTAACCCTAACCCTAACCCTAACCCTAACCCTAACAAGAGCTATTCCAAAATATCTCATCGTGAAAATATCTCATCGTGGCTATTACCCCTGTTCCTAACCAACCCTAACCCTAACCCTAACCCTAACCCTAACCCTAACCCCCTAACCCTAACCCTAACCCTAACCCTAACCTAACCTAACCCTAACCCTAACCCTAACCCTAACTAACCCTAACCCTAACCCTAACCCTAAGCCTAAGCCTAAGCCTAAGCCTAACCCTAAGCCTAAGCCTAAGCCTAAGCCTAAGCCTGACTGCCCTCTGGTGGCACAGCCCTAAGGTGGCATAGCCCTAGGACTTGCTGCCCTCCGGTGGACAAGCTTGGTAAAACACCCAAGTCCAGCCCTAAGCCTGACTGCCCTCTGGTGGCACAACCCTAAGGTGGCATAGCCCTAGGCCTTGCTGCCCTCCGGTGGACAAGCTTGGGAAAACACCCAAGTCCAGCCCTAGGCCTGACTGCCCTCTGGTGGCAGAACCCTAAGGGACATGGCCCTAGGCCTTGCTGCCCTCTGGTGGACAAGCTTGGGAAAACACCCAACCAAAATAGAGCAAAATTGGACAAAGTGTCATGCAAAAAAAGTCACCTTGAAAGGGGGTCCATTCAACTCCAAAGGGTCTGAAACATGCTCCTAACCACTTTCTGGAAGGTCCATTTGGGCTCTGACACTTAGGAAAATTTCAGCCCCAGACCGGACCTCATTTATTTTGAATGGGCGGCGTTTTTCGCCCATAGCTCCCGAACGGAAGGTCGTAGAGACTCGGGGATAAGCTCCGCCTGCCATAATTCGGCCACCAGCTTTCCAACGGTGCAATCCCCGTCTCTCTGCGACTTACCGTTCCCGAGATACGTTTACGATAAGTTTTAATGTTTTTTTTGCAAGTCCCGCCCACTTCCCGACGTCACAGACGGTCGAGCTTGGGCTCGTTGGAAAGGTCTTGGTCGACTTTGGGGGGGTAGGACTTGGTTTCGAGTCTCTAAGTCCTTCCTATCAAGACTTATTCCAAAATCATGCATCCTAAAATCATGCATCGTGGCTATTACCCCTGTTCCTAACCCTAACCCTAACCCTAACCCTAACCCTAACCCTAACATCACAGGGAGATCGTTGGGAACCGTATTCCCCCTAACCCTAAGCCTAAGCCTAAGCCTAAGCCTAAGCCTAACCTAAGCCTAACCCTTAGCCTAACCCTAAGTCTGACTGCCCTCTGGTGGCACAACCCTAAGGTGGCATAGCCCTAGGCCTTGCTGCCCTCCGGTGGACAAGCTTGGGAAAACACCCAAGTCCAGCCCTAGGCCTGACTGCCCTCTGGTGGCAGAACCCTAAGGGACATGGCCCTAGGCCTTGCTGCCCTCTGGTGGACAAGCTTGGTAAAACACCCAACCAAAATAGAGCAAAATTGGACAAAGTGTCATGCAAAAAAAGTCACCTTGAAAGGGGGTCCATTCAACTCCAAAGGGTCTGAAACATGCTCCTAACCACTTTCTGGAAGGTCCATTTGGGCTCTGACACTTAGGAAAATTTCAGCCCCAGACCGGACCTCATTTATTTTGAATGGGCGGCGTTTTTCGCCCATATCTCCCGAACGGAAGGTCGGAGAGACTCGGGGATAAGCTCCGCCTGCCATAATTCGGCCACCAGCTTTCCAACGGTGCAATCCCCGTCTCTCTGCGACTTACCGTTCCCGAGATACAAAAGTTTTAATGTTTTTTTTCCAAGTCCCGCCCACTTCCCGACGTCGCAGACACTCGAGCTTGGGCTCGTTGGAAAGCCCACCCCATGGCACGGGGGGGTAGGACTTGGTCCCAAGTCGATCGGACCTTCGGATTCCGAATTATGACCCTTCGAAAGTAGTGGCACGGGGGGCGACTGGTGGTTTTTATCTATATAACCTAACCCTAACCCTAACCCTAACCCTAAACCCTAAACCCTAAACCCTAACCCTAACCCTAACCCTAACCCTAACATCACAGGGAGATCGTTGGGAACCGTATTCCCCCTAACCCTAAGCCTAAGCCTAAGCCTAAGCCTAAGCCTAACCTAAGCCTAACCCTAAGCCTAACCCTAAGTCTGACTGCCCTCTGGTGGCACAACCCTAAGGTGGCATAGCCCTAGGCCTTGCTGCCCTCTGGTGGACAAGCTTGGGAAAACACCCAAGTCCAGCCCTAGGCCTGACTGCCCTCTGGTGGCAGAACCCTAAGGGACATGGCCCTAGGCCTTGCTGCCCTCTGGTGGACAAGCTTGGGAAAACACCCAACCAAAATAGAGCAAAATTGGACAAAGTGTCATGCAAAAAAAGTCACCTTGAAAGGGGGTCCATTCAACTCCAAAGGGTCTGAAACATGCTCCTAACCACTTTCTGGAAGGTCCATTTGGGCTCTGACACTTAGGAAAATTTCAGCCCCAGACCGGACCTCATTTATTTTGAATGGGCGGCGTTTTTCGCCCATATCTCCCGAACGGAAGGTCGGAGAGACTCGGGGATAAGCTCCGCCTGCCATAATTCGGCCACCAGCTTTCCAACGGTGCAATCCCCGTCTCTCTGCGACTTACCGTTCCCGAGATACAAAAGTTTTAATGTTTTTTTTCCAAGTCCCGCCCACTTCCCGACGTCGCAGACACTCGAGCTTGGGCTCGTTGGAAAGCCCACCCCATGGCACGGGGGGGTAGGACTTGGTCCCAAGTCGATCGGACCTTCGGATTCCGAATTATGACCCTTCGAAAGTAGTGGCACGGGGGGCGACTGGTGGTTTTTATCTATATAACCCTAACCCTAACCCTAACCCTAACCCTAACCCTAACCCTAACCCTAACTAACCCTAACTAACCCTAACTAACCCTAACCCTAACCCTAACCCTAACCCTAACCCTAAGCCTAAGCCTAAGCCTAACCCTAAGCCTAAGCCTAAGCCTAAGCCTAAGCCTGACTGCCCTCTGGTGGCACAGCCCTAAGGTGGCATAGCCCTAGGACTTGCTGCCCTCCGGTGGACAAGCTTGGTAAAACACCCAAGTCCAGCCCTAAGCCTGACTGCCCTCTGGTGGCACAACCCTAAGGTGGCATAGCCCTAGGCCTTGCTGCCCTCCGGTGGACAAGCTTGGGAAAACACCCAAGTCCAGCCCTAGGCCTGACTGCCCTCTGGTGGCAGAACCCTAAGGGACATGGCCCTAGGCCTTGCTGCCCTCTGGTGGACAAGCTTGGGAAAACACCCAACCAAAATAGAGCAAAATTGGACAAAGTGTCATGCAAAAAAAGTCACCTTGAAAGGGGGTCCATTCAACTCCAAAGGGTCTGAAACATGCTCCTAACCACTTTCTGGAAGGTCCATTTGGGCTCTGACACTTAGGAAAATTTCAGCCCCAGACCGGACCTCATTTATTTTGAATGGGCGGCGTTTTTCGCCCATAGCTCCCGAACGGAAGGTCGTAGAGACTCGGGGATAAGCTCCGCCTGCCATAATTCGGCCACCAGCTTTCCAACGGTGCAATCCCCGTCTCTCTGCGACTTACCGTTCCCGAGATACGTTTACGATAAGTTTTAATGTTTTTTTTGCAAGTCCCGCCCACTTCCCGACGTCACAGACGGTCGAGCTTGGGCTCGTTGGAAAGGTCTTGGTCGACTTTGGGGGGGTAGGACTTGGTTTCGAGTCTCTAAGTCCTTCCTATCAAGACTTATTCCAAAATCATGCATCCTAAAATCATGCATCGTGGCTATTACCCCTGTTCCTAACCCTAACCCTAACCCTAACCCTAACCCTAACCCTAACATCACAGGGAGATCGTTGGGAACCGTATTCCCCCTAACCCTAAGCCTAAGCCTAAGCCTAAGCCTAAGCCTAACCTAAGCCTAACCCTTAGCCTAACCCTAAGTCTGACTGCCCTCTGGTGGCACAACCCTAAGGTGGCATAGCCCTAGGCCTTGCTGCCCTCTGGTGGACAAGCTTGGGAAAACACCCAAGTCCAGCCCTAGGCCTGACTGCCCTCTGGTGGCAGAACCCTAAGGGACATGGCCCTAGGCCTTGCTGCCCTCTGGTGGACAAGCTTGGTAAAACACCCAACCAAAATAGAGCAAAATTGGACAAAGTGTCATGCAAAAAAAGTCACCTTGAAAGGGGGTCCATTCAACTCCAAAGGGTCTGAAACATGCTCCTAACCACTTTCTGGAAGGTCCATTTGGGCTCTGACACTTAGGAAAATTTCAGCCCCAGACCGGACCTCATTTATTTTGAATGGGCGGCGTTTTTCGCCCATATCTCCCGAACGGAAGGTCGGAGAGACTCGGGGATAAGCTCCGCCTGCCATAATTCGGCCACCAGCTTTCCAACGGTGCAATCCCCGTCTCTCTGCGACTTACCGTTCCCGAGATACAAAAGTTTTAATGTTTTTTTTCCAAGTCCCGCCCACTTCCCGACGTCGCAGACACTCGAGCTTGGGCTCGTTGGAAAGCCCACCCCATGGCACGGGGGGGTAGGACTTGGTCCCAAGTCGATCGGACCTTCGGATTCCGAATTATGACCCTTCGAAAGTAGTGGCACGGGGGGCGACTGGTGGTTTTTATCTATATAACCTAACCCTAACCCTAACCCTAACCCTAACCCTAACAAGAGCTATTCCAAAATATCTCATCGTGAAAATATCTCATCGTGGCTATTACCCCTGTTCCTAACCAACCCTAACCCTAACCCTAACCCTAACCCTAACCCTAACCCCCTAACCCTAACCCTAACCCTAACCCTAACCTAACCTAACCCTAACCCTAACCCTAACCCTAACTAACCCTAACCCTAACCCTAACCCTAAGCCTAAGCCTAAGCCTAAGCCTAACCCTAAGCCTAAGCCTAAGCCTAAGCCTAAGCCTGACTGCCCTCTGGTGGCACAGCCCTAAGGTGGCATAGCCCTAGGACTTGCTGCCCTCCGGTGGACAAGCTTGGTAAAACACCCAAGTCCAGCCCTAAGCCTGACTGCCCTCTGGTGGCACAACCCTAAGGTGGCATAGCCCTAGGCCTTGCTGCCCTCCGGTGGACAAGCTTGGGAAAACACCCAAGTCCAGCCCTAGGCCTGACTGCCCTCTGGTGGCAGAACCCTAAGGGACATGGCCCTAGGCCTTGCTGCCCTCTGGTGGACAAGCTTGGGAAAACACCCAACCAAAATAGAGCAAAATTGGACAAAGTGTCATGCAAAAAAAAGTCACCTTGAAAGGGGGTCCATTCAACTCCAAAGGGTCTGAAACATGCTCCTAACCACTTTCTGGAAGGTCCATTTGGGCTCTGACACTTAGGAAAATTTCAGCCCCAGACCGGACCTCATTTATTTTGAATGGGCGGCGTTTTTCGCCCATAGCTCCCGAACGGAAGGTCGTAGAGACTCGGGGATAAGCTCCGCCTGCCATAATTCGGCCACCAGCTTTCCAACGGTGCAATCCCCGTCTCTCTGCGACTTACCGTTCCCGAGATACGTTTACGATAAGTTTTAATGTTTTTTTTGCAAGTCCCGCCCACTTCCCGACGTCACAGACGGTCGAGCTTGGGCTCGTTGGAAAGGTCTTGGTCGACTTTGGGGGGGTAGGACTTGGTTTCGAGTCTCTAAGTCCTTCCTATCAAGACTTATTCCAAAATCATGCATCCTAAAATCATGCATCGTGGCTATTACCCCTGTTCCTAACCCTAACCCTAACCCTAACCCTAACCCTAACCCTAACATCACAGGGAGATCGTTGGGAACCGTATTCCCCCTAACCCTAAGCCTAAGCCTAAGCCTAAGCCTAAGCCTAACCTAAGCCTAACCCTTAGCCTAACCCTAAGTCTGACTGCCCTCTGGTGGCACAACCCTAAGGTGGCATAGCCCTAGGCCTTGCTGCCCTCTGGTGGACAAGCTTGGGAAAACACCCAAGTCCAGCCCTAGGCCTGACTGCCCTCTGGTGGCAGAACCCTAAGGGACATGGCCCTAGGCCTTGCTGCCCTCTGGTGGACAAGCTTGGTAAAACACCCAACCAAAATAGAGCAAAATTGGACAAAGTGTCATGCAAAAAAAGTCACCTTGAAAGGGGGTCCATTCAACTCCAAAGGGTCTGAAACATGCTCCTAACCACTTTCTGGAAGGTCCATTTGGGCTCTGACACTTAGGAAAATTTCAGCCCCAGACCGGACCTCATTTATTTTGAATGGGCGGCGTTTTTCGCCCATATCTCCCGAACGGAAGGTCGGAGAGACTCGGGGATAAGCTCCGCCTGCCATAATTCGGCCACCAGCTTTCCAACGGTGCAATCCCCGTCTCTCTGCGACTTACCGTTCCCGAGATACAAAAGTTTTAATGTTTTTTTTCCAAGTCCCGCCCACTTCCCGACGTCGCAGACACTCGAGCTTGGGCTCGTTGGAAAGCCCACCCCATGGCACGGGGGGGTAGGACTTGGTCCCAAGTCGATCGGACCTTCGGATTCCGAATTATGACCCTTCGAAAGTAGTGGCACGGGGGGCGACTGGTGGTTTTTATCTATATAACCTAACCCTAACCCTAACCCTAACCCTAAACCCTAAACCCTAAACCCTAACCCTAACCCTAACCCTAACCCTAACATCACAGGGAGATCGTTGGGAACCGTATTCCCCCTAACCCTAAGCCTAAGCCTAAGCCTAAGCCTAAGCCTAACCTAAGCCTAACCCTAAGCCTAACCCTAAGTCTGACTGCCCTCTGGTGGCACAACCCTAAGGTGGCATAGCCCTAGGCCTTGCTGCCCTCTGGTGGACAAGCTTGGGAAAACACCCAAGTCCAGCCCTAGGCCTGACTGCCCTCTGGTGGCAGAACCCTAAGGGACATGGCCCTAGGCCTTGCTGCCCTCTGGTGGACAAGCTTGGGAAAACACCCAACCAAAATAGAGCAAAATTGGACAAAGTGTCATGCAAAAAAAGTCACCTTGAAAGGGGGTCCATTCAACTCCAAAGGGTCTGAAACATGCTCCTAACCACTTTCTGGAAGGTCCATTTGGGCTCTGACACTTAGGAAAATTTCAGCCCCAGACCGGACCTCATTTATTTTGAATGGGCGGCGTTTTTTCGCCCATATCTCCCGAACGGAAGGTCGGAGAGACTCGGGGATAAGCTCCGCCTGCCATAATTCGGCCACCAGCTTTCCAACGGTGCAATCCCCGTCTCTCTGCGACTTACCGTTCCCGAGATACAAAAGTTTTAATGTTTTTTTTCCAAGTCCCGCCCACTTCCCGACGTCGCAGACACTCGAGCTTGGGCTCGTTGGAAAGCCCACCCCATGGCACGGGGGGGTAGGACTTGGTCCCAAGTCGATCGGACCTTCGGATTCCGAATTATGACCCTTCGAAAGTAGTGGCACGGGGGGCGACTGGTGGTTTTTATCTATATAACCCTAACCCTAACCCTAACCCTAACCCTAACCCTAACCCTAACTAACCCTAACTAACCCTAACTAACCCTAACCCTAACCCTAACCCTAACCCTAACCCTAAGCCTAAGCCTAAGCCTAAGCCTAACCCTAAGCCTAAGCCTAAGCCTAAGCCTAAGCCTGACTGCCCTCTGGTGGCACAGCCCTAAGGTGGCATAGCCCTAGGACTTGCTGCCCTCCGGTGGACAAGCTTGGTAAAACACCCAAGTCCAGCCCTAAGCCTGACTGCCCTCTGGTGGCACAACCCTAAGGTGGCATAGCCCTAGGCCTTGCTGCCCTCCGGTGGACAAGCTTGGGAAAACACCCAAGTCCAGCCCTAGGCCTGACTGCCCTCTGGTGGCAGAACCCTAAGGGACATGGCCCTAGGCCTTGCTGCCCTCTGGTGGACAAGCTTGGGAAAACACCCAACCAAAATAGAGCAAAATTGGACAAAGTGTCATGCAAAAAAAGTCACCTTGAAAGGGGGTCCATTCAACTCCAAAGGGTCTGAAACATGCTCCTAACCACTTTCTGGAAGGTCCATTTGGGCTCTGACACTTAGGAAAATTTCAGCCCCAGACCGGACCTCATTTATTTTGAATGGGCGGCGTTTTTCGCCCATAGCTCCCGAACGGAAGGTCGTAGAGACTCGGGGATAAGCTCCGCCTGCCATAATTCGGCCACCAGCTTTCCAACGGTGCAATCCCCGTCTCTCTGCGACTTACCGTTCCCGAGATACGTTTACGATAAGTTTTAATGTTTTTTTTGCAAGTCCCGCCCACTTCCCGACGTCACAGACGGTCGAGCTTGGGCTCGTTGGAAAGGTCTTGGTCGACTTTGGGGGGGTAGGACTTGGTTTCGAGTCTCTAAGTCCTTCCTATCAAGACTTATTCCAAAATCATGCATCCTAAAATCATGCATCGTGGCTATTACCCCTGTTCCTAACCCTAACCCTAACCCTAACCCTAACCCTAACCCTAACATCACAGGGAGATCGTTGGGAACCGTATTCCCCCTAACCCTAAGCCTAAGCCTAAGCCTAAGCCTAAGCCTAACCTAAGCCTAACCCTTAGCCTAACCCTAAGTCTGACTGCCCTCTGGTGGCACAACCCTAAGGTGGCATAGCCCTAGGCCTTGCTGCCCTCTGGTGGACAAGCTTGGGAAAACACCCAAGTCCAGCCCTAGGCCTGACTGCCCTCTGGTGGCAGAACCCTAAGGGACATGGCCCTAGGCCTTGCTGCCCTCTGGTGGACAAGCTTGGTAAAACACCCAACCAAAATAGAGCAAAATTGGACAAAGTGTCATGCAAAAAAAGTCACCTTGAAAGGGGGTCCATTCAACTCCAAAGGGTCTGAAACATGCTCCTAACCACTTTCTGGAAGGTCCATTTGGGCTCTGACACTTAGGAAAATTTCAGCCCCAGACCGGACCTCATTTATTTTGAATGGGCGGCGTTTTTTCGCCCATATCTCCCGAACGGAAGGTCGGAGAGACTCGGGGATAAGCTCCGCCTGCCATAATTCGGCCACCAGCTTTCCAACGGTGCAATCCCCGTCTCTCTGCGACTTACCGTTCCCGAGATACAAAAGTTTTAATGTTTTTTTTCCAAGTCCCGCCCACTTCCCGACGTCGCAGACACTCGAGCTTGGGCTCGTTGGAAAGCCCACCCCATGGCACGGGGGGGTAGGACTTGGTCCCAAGTCGATCGGACCTTCGGATTCCGAATTATGACCCTTCGAAAGTAGTGGCACGGGGGGCGACTGGTGGTTTTTATCTATATAACCTAACCCTAACCCTAACCCTAACCCTAACCCTAACCCTAATCCTAACCCTAATCCTAATCCTAATCCTAATCCTAATCCTAAAAACCCTAACCCTAACCCTAACCCTAACCCTAACCCTAACCCTAACCAACCCTAACCCTAACCCTAACCCTAACCCTAACCCTAACCCTAACCCTCTAACCCTAACCCTCTAACCCTAACCCTAACCCTAACCCTAACCCTAACCCTAACCCTAACAAGAGCTATTCCAAAATATCTCATCGTGAAAATATCTCATCGTGGCTATTACCCCTGTTCCTAACCAACCCTAACCCTAACCCTAACCCTAACCCTAACCCTAACCCCCTAACCCTAACCCTAACCCTAACCCTAACCTAACCTAACCCTAACCCTAACCCTAACCCTAACTAACCCTAACCCTAACCCTAACCCTAAGCCTAAGCCTAAGCCTAAGCCTAACCCTAAGCCTAAGCCTAAGCCTAAGCCTAAGCCTGACTGCCCTCTGGTGGCACAGCCCTAAGGTGGCATAGCCCTAGGACTTGCTGCCCTCCGGTGGACAAGCTTGGTAAAACACCCAAGTCCAGCCCTAAGCCTGACTGCCCTCTGGTGGCACAACCCTAAGGTGGCATAGCCCTAGGCCTTGCTGCCCTCCGGTGGACAAGCTTGGGAAAACACCCAAGTCCAGCCCTAGGCCTGACTGCCCTCTGGTGGCAGAACCCTAAGGGACATGGCCCTAGGCCTTGCTGCCCTCTGGTGGACAAGCTTGGGAAAACACCCAACCAAAATAGAGCAAAATTGGACAAAGTGTCATGCAAAAAAAGTCACCTTGAAAGGGGGTCCATTCAACTCCAAAGGGTCTGAAACATGCTCCTAACCACTTTCTGGAAGGTCCATTTGGGCTCTGACACTTAGGAAAATTTCAGCCCCAGACCGGACCTCATTTATTTTGAATGGGCGGCGTTTTTCGCCCATAGCTCCCGAACGGAAGGTCGTAGAGACTCGGGGATAAGCTCCGCCTGCCATAATTCGGCCACCAGCTTTCCAACGGTGCAATCCCCGTCTCTCTGCGACTTACCGTTCCCGAGATACGTTTACGATAAGTTTTAATGTTTTTTTTGCAAGTCCCGCCCACTTCCCGACGTCACAGACGGTCGAGCTTGGGCTCGTTGGAAAGGTCTTGGTCGACTTTGGGGGGGTAGGACTTGGTTTCGAGTCTCTAAGTCCTTCCTATCAAGACTTATTCCAAAATCATGCATCCTAAAATCATGCATCGTGGCTATTACCCCTGTTCCTAACCCTAACCCTAACCCTAACCCTAACCCTAACCCTAACATCACAGGGAGATCGTTGGGAACCGTATTCCCCCTAACCCTAAGCCTAAGCCTAAGCCTAAGCCTAAGCCTAACCTAAGCCTAACCCTTAGCCTAACCCTAAGTCTGACTGCCCTCTGGTGGCACAACCCTAAGGTGGCATAGCCCTAGGCCTTGCTGCCCTCTGGTGGACAAGCTTGGGAAAACACCCAAGTCCAGCCCTAGGCCTGACTGCCCTCTGGTGGCAGAACCCTAAGGGACATGGCCCTAGGCCTTGCTGCCCTCTGGTGGACAAGCTTGGTAAAACACCCAACCAAAATAGAGCAAAATTGGACAAAGTGTCATGCAAAAAAAGTCACCTTGAAAGGGGGTCCATTCAACTCCAAAGGGTCTGAAACATGCTCCTAACCACTTTCTGGAAGGTCCATTTGGGCTCTGACACTTAGGAAAATTTCAGCCCCAGACCGGACCTCATTTATTTTGAATGGGCGGCGTTTTTCGCCCATATCTCCCGAACGGAAGGTCGGAGAGACTCGGGGATAAGCTCCGCCTGCCATAATTCGGCCACCAGCTTTCCAACGGTGCAATCCCCGTCTCTCTGCGACTTACCGTTCCCGAGATACAAAAGTTTTAATGTTTTTTTTCCAAGTCCCGCCCACTTCCCGACGTCGCAGACACTCGAGCTTGGGCTCGTTGGAAAGCCCACCCCATGGCACGGGGGGGTAGGACTTGGTCCCAAGTCGATCGGACCTTCGGATTCCGAATTATGACCCTTCGAAAGTAGTGGCACGGGGGGCGACTGGTGGTTTTTATCTATATACCCTAACCCTAACCCTAACCCTAACCCTAACCCTAACCCTAACCCTAACCAACCCTAACCCTAACCCTAACCCTAACCCTAACCCTAACCCTAACCCTAACCCTAACCCTATTTACAACACCCACAAGTTCATCCCCACCAGTCAGCCACCTCCGAACCCCCAGCCGGTCAGAAGAGGACCCATCAAACCACCCATCTCCACCCAACCTTCACCTGCTCAGTCATCTCCAGCCACCTCCACCCCCCTGCCACAAAGGACCAGGAAGGTGACCTGGGGACCCCCACCAGCCCCCCTCCCCTCCAGAGAGAACGTCCAGATCGCAGCCACCAATTCAACCATTTCACCCATCCCACCCCCCACCCCTCCGGCCCCTACACTACCTACCCACAATCCCCAACCAGGCTCCAGGGTAGCTATCCCGGTGGTAGCTGATATACACCAGTCCCCCCGTAAACCCACCAACTCCCCAACCCTACACTCTATTTCATTGAATACTCAGTCTAATGTCTCGGTTCACACCATTGATGAAATCTTTCCCTCTTCACAGCAGTCGGATGTCGCTGGCGCCCCTGGAGGCCAGGCCGGACAGCAGACCCCCCCACAAAATAAAGACCGGAGACCGAGTGAGAGGGCTGAAATGATGAAAGGGCCACCAAAGGTTGAATCTAACCTACCTACAGCCCGATCTGAGCCCTCTTCTCACAACACCACCGAAGTCGCGCTGTCTGGCCGGGTCTCCCGGGGGGTTGGCACATCCCCAATCCCAGCCATCCACTCCCCACCTCCTTCTTCTCTATCCAGTCTATTCCCTTCATCCCCCCAGTCACCTGCCTTAGCCTCTCTTCCCTCCTCCTCCCCTCCTCAACCTACCCGGGCTGTACCACCTCCTCCCTCTCCCCCCACTAGCCCCACCCGATCGCCACAGCCTTCCCCTCTCCCTCACTCCTCTTCTCCTTCCCATCAACCCATGCCCCCCGCCTCTCCTCCTCCCTCCCCACATCAGGAACCCTCACTCCTCCCTCCCCCCACCCCCTCCAACCCCCAAGGTTCCTCCATACTGGAATCATCCTTCCCCTTGGTCCCTCCTTCCCCCTCCAGTCCCATCCTAGCCTCCCCTAGACACACCGCCCCATCCCACCCTCTCCAGTCCAACACCCGGGACCCGGAAACCCCTCCTCCTCCCCCCACTCCCCACCCACCGCCCCCTGGCACTATAACCCCCGCCCCCTTTTACCCAACCTACCATATTGCACGACCCAACCGTAAAATCCAGGACTGGTTCTTCAAGCCACGAAGACCAGTCCTGGTACTAGGAGACTCCAATGTGAACCGGATCCCACCCCACAACTATCCACAGGTGCAGCTGGATAGCTACCCTGGAGCTAATGCCTATCACTTCCTGAAGGTATGTGAGAAGTCCCTCCCGAACCCCCATGTCAAAATAGTGGTCTTTTCGGTGGGACTGAACAACAAGGACCAGGACCCCAGGCAGACCACCACCAAACAACTAAAGGCCTTATTCCGTTTGGGTAAGTCGACCTTCCCCAATGCTGACCTCTACTTCCCCATTATCAATTTCTCACCCCAACTCACCCCCACACAACGCAGCAACCTCAAGTTAGTTAACAATATCATGGCCACCCACTTTCCCATTCTTACAGAAATTCCACATGACACCTTCCATACAGAAAAGGACAACATCCACTGGACACCCCACACAGCGAAACTCACCTTTCAAAATTGGATGAGACAATTAAATTTACCATAAAACCCAACACCCAGCCGGTACCACCAACCCCCACACCCACCACACAGCCACATCCGGACCTGGGCTGGGACTCCCACTCCAACATCCTGAATCTGGCCACTTTATTCACTCCCGCCACCCCTCAACGTCTCCTTTTGGAGAGGGGGCTCTCCTTCATCCCCCGCCCTACCAGACTGGACCGGGAGGAACTTCAAAGGGACCTCCACCTTTACCATAGACGACTTAAACTCATTGACCACTTTCACCCTGACTCTGACTATCAACATACCCCATTCATTCACCCATCACACTGGGAACCTGATCAGGCCGGACTACACCAACACATACAGACCACCATAAAAACAGACAGACGGGCCCTGCGTCACTATCGGCCTCCGGCGGATGTCCCGGACAATCTGTCGGGGGCCGAGCGCAGGGCCCTGACGGAACTAACCCACAACCCAAACATCATCATCAAACCTGCAGATAAAGGCTCAAAGATCGTCATCATGGACAAACAACAGTACCTCCTGGAAGCCAACCGTCAACTCAACAACACCACCTATTACAGAACCCTGGACAACCCCATCCAACCCCATACACAGGTAAAACTCCGGACAATCATTCAGACACTATACACCAAAAAATACATTACAGCTAAACAAAAGAACTACCTTTACGGACCAGACAACCCACGCCCCCGATACTTTTACCTTCTCCCAAAAATACATAAAGAACCACAGACTTGGACCATTCCCTTTGAGGTTCCTCCCGGGAGACCCATCATCTCAGATTGCAACAGCGCCACTTATAACATATCACGTTACATTGACCATTTCCTAGGCCCCCTCTCCACACGCCACCCCAGTTATGTAAAAGACACATATCACTTTCTTGAACTCATCCGACCCATGGCTGTCCCCAAATCAGCCTACCTTTTCACCATAGACATAGACAGTTTATACACAAACATCAACACAGAATTGGGCCTCAAAACACTACAGAAAATTTTCCACACATACCCAGACCCAAAACGACCGGACAAAGAATTACTACAACTCATCGAACTCTGCCTTAACAATAATGACTTTCTTTTCAATAACCAATATTTCCTACAGGTCACCGGGACAGCCATGGGTCAGAGATTTGCCCCCTCATACGCAAACCTCTACATGAGCGAGTGGGAGCGAGAGGCCTTGGATAAATGCCCACTCAAACCCTCCCTTTACCTCAGATACCTGGACGACATCTTTGGAATTTGGCCCCATTCTCTCCCACAATTCAAGGAATTCATACACACCCTCAATAGCCATCACTCTTCCATTTCAGTTAAGTATACAGTAGATTCCACACATATCCACTTTTTAGATACCACAGTTTTCGTCAGGGCCTCCAACACCACACACAACACATTACAGACTAAAGTTTACTTCAAACCCACGGACACACATGCACTGTTACACAAATCCAGTTATCATCCCAAACACACATTCCAAGGCATTATCAAGTCACAACTCATCCGTTTCTACAGAATTTGCTCAGACATCAATGACTTTCACGCAGCCACCAATATCCTCTTTCACAGCCTCAGACCCAGAGGATACTCCAAACGCTTCCTCCGCCACATCAAGAACTCCACCTTGGCCACACTCGCTCCCACTCGCTCATCCCCCCTCCCGGCTTCCCCAGCCCAGGTCCAGGGATCCGAGCCGTCGCCTTCCTCCCCCTACCTGAACCAAGGTTTGTATCCTCACCCCCACCCCCTCCCAGACCCTAACCCCCTACCCACCCCTTTCCCTAACCCTAACCATCCCCCACCCCCTACACCTCACCCTAACCCTCTCCCCTACCCGAACCAGGGTTTGTATCCCTCCTCCCACCCCCTCCCAGACCCTAACCCCCAACCCACCCCTTTCCCTAACCATCCCCCACCCCCTACGCCTCACCCTAACCCTCTCCCCTACCCGAACCAGGGTTTGTATCCCTTCTCCCACCCCTTTCCAGACCTTAACCCCCAACCCACCCCTTTCCCTAACCCAAACCCTAACCCTAACCCTTCCCCCTACCCGAACCAGGGTTTGTATCCCTCTTCCCACCCCCTTCCAGACCCTAACCCCCAACCCACCCCTTTCCCTAACCCTAACCACCTCCCACCCCCCATGCCTCACCCTAACCCTTCCCCCTACCCGAACCAGGGTTTGTATCCCTCCTCCCAACCCCATCCTGACCCTAATCCCCTACCCACCCCCTTTCCTAACCCTAACCTTCCCCCATCCCCTACGCCTCACCCTAACCCTAACCATCTCCCTTCTCCCACGCCTCACCCTAACCCTCTCCTCCACTCCCACCCCCAGGAGGGGGACGGCTCGGATCCTACTCAGGTACATACACCCACAACACAACACACTCCCTCATCACCTCCACATCTCATACCATTTGTCTCCACCTTCTCACACAAAATAACAGGATTTCACAAAATAGTCAAACATAACTTCATAAAATTGCAGACTCATCACCCGGCCTTTCACAACCACAAAGTCATCTCAGCATACAGGAAACACAAGAGCCTCCAGTCCATCCTCACCAGATCCAAATTCACTGACAATAGACCCACACATCAACTTCCACACAGCCACCACTACAGAAATAGAAAATTCATTCAGAACCCTCACAGCAAGACTGCATTCCCCACTCTAGGCTCCCTCTCCATTTCCACCACCAACGTTGTTTACATCATCACCTGCACACTCTGCCACATACATTACATAGGAGAAACCAAACACTCCATACACACCCGCCTGTCACAACACCTGTATAACATCGGGGAAGGTCGACTTACCACCCCCTTGGTTCAACATTTCCAGACCCACTCATCCACCCACCTGATAATCTCTGGCCTAGAAAACAATGACCGATGGACCTGCGGGCAGAGGAGGAGAGCGGAGAAGATTTGGATTCACAGGCTTGGGACCACCACACCAGGAGGACTTAACGCCGACTAATGGCAAAACACATCATCGACTCCTGGTGTGGTCGTCCCATCCCTAGTCCTGCTTTTTTGGCCTCGCGGATCCCTACACCAACAGACAAACAACATAGTCTAATGGATAAGGGCCCCACCTATAACGCAGGAGACCGGGGTTCGATTCCCCGCCTGGGGAGGAGGACATGCCTTAACCTTTTTTTATATGAATTGAGTTTTAATTATTTATTGGTGATTTTTAGATGATGGTGGGGAGTCTTAACTTATTATGTTCTTGTATATATTTTTTCTTGTATTATATTGTATGTTTTATATACATTTTATCGTTTGTGTGTGGTTTTTAGCACTTTTCTCAGCACTTATTTTATCACACTTATTTATTTATACAATTTATCGTTTGTGTGTGATTTTTAGCACTTTCTCTTAGCACTTATTTTATCAGCACTTATTTATATTTATTCTTATAGCACTTATTTTAGACCTCTCCCCAGACTCTGAATTTACTTATTTATTTACATAGTTTAATCTTCTTTTAAAATATTTTTAATGTTATAATGGGTTATCTCCTCCTCCCCCAGGGATCCGTGAGGCCGGGACCGGGGTGGGGCCCTCACCCCCAAACCAACTTGGGGGTCTGGACTCCACCCCCGTACCCCTTATAGTATTGGTAAAACATCTTAGCAGGCCCCTCCTCCTCTGCCGTGGATGCTCTGCTTGGGGACCAACCCCTGGCTCCTTCGGGAGGGGCTTCCACCTCCCTTGTCTTCCCACCCTATCAGAACTGTAGGCCTGTGCACCTGAATTACATTGCTAACCACTAACCCCAACCCTAACCCAACCCTAACCCTAACCCAACCCTAACCCTAACCCTAACCCTAACCTAACCTCTCCCTAAACTTAACCAAACCCCTTATTATACCTAAACTTAACCCTTAAAGTACACCTAAACCTAACCTCTCCCTAAACTTAACCAAACCCCTTACTACACCTAAACCTAACCTCACCTAAACCCTAACCTTAACCTTTACAAATATACCTAACCCTAACCTCTCCCTAAACTTAACCTACCTAGTCTATACCTAAACCTAACCTTCCCCTAAACCTAACCTCCCACCCCTCACCTTAAATTTCCTCCCAGCTATAGCCACTCCCAACCCTTCCCTAAACTTAACCAACCCCAAAACAACCACCTAAACCTATCCGTTCCCAACCCTAGCCCCCCTGATAGGGAACCTTTTCCTAAAACCCCCCCCCCCCCCCCCCCCCCCCCCCCCCCCCACCCCCCTCCCTTGCGCGTATAGCATGGAGGACACCAGACCTCCCGTCAAACCCCTCTAAACATAACAACTAACCAAGTTCTCGGACCTATGCGATAGTTGGGGAATTTGGGAAGGAAAAGGGGACCCTTTAGCACGGGTCCTATCCTCCCGAGGACCCCATAAAAGCGTAACGTAGACTTAGCAACAGGATTAGGCCCCCAATTTGTTGCAACATGTAAATGACTGGAGGGTCGGAGGTGAGCCCATGGGCAGACCATAGCCTGACAGTTTCTGAAGCCCAGTCCAGGGAATCGGAGCTGCCATGTGGGCTCACACTATCTCCTAACTCGGTCCACGCATGGTGTTCTTCAGGGCTTTGGCATGTCCAGTAACGTACGAGGGCCAGTGCCTTTTAACTCGAAAACTCACAACTATGCCGCTTGTACTACCGAAATTGGAGATGAAGTTGGTGTGAGATATCGTGTTCCATCTAACCCTAACCTAACCCTAGGCCCTAACCTTAACCTTCACCTTACCCCTAACCTTAACCTTAATCTAGGCCCTAACCTTAACCTACACCTAACTCCTAACCCTAACCTTAACCTTAATCTAGGCCCTAACCTTAACCTCCACCTTACTCCTAACCTTAACCTTAATCTAGGCCCTAACCTTAACCTCCACCTTACTCCTAACCCTAACCTTAACCTCAATCTAGGCCCTAACCTTAACCTCCACCTTACTCCTAACCTTAACCTTAACCTAGGCCCTAACCTTAACCTACACCTAATTCCTAACCCTAACCTTAACCTCAACCCAGGCCCTAACCTTGACCTCCACCTAACGTCTAACCCTAACCTTAATTAACCCCATTTGGAAGCATGATCTTGAATTTCAACCTAAAAACGTAATATACAGGAAGTACAGGACTGTTGCATTCTGGGTAAATGACCCCTTTTGGACAAAATGGGAGCATAACAACTATATGGGATAAAGGGTGTTATAAATACACAGATAATCGAAATATGGTTACCTTTTTCTACATAATGCATACAAAAAATGTGGAAAATATATAAATTTTAAGTAGAAAATGGATGAACCAGGACCCAGACACGTCTTTCCTAGGAGGACAACAGAGCCCTTTAACACAACAAATTAAAGGTTCATTTCAGAATCTTTTGTTTAATGTCAATGATGACCTGGGGTCTTGCGGTGTATGGGACACAGGAAATATTATGATCATTTGATTTATGCTTAAATATAATAATAAATATAATAACAATATGGGATGATAATAATAATAATAATACTTTCAATTTAAATAAGGGTGAATTAACACTGGGATTACAATAAAGATTATGTGACTTGTCCATGATAACCTTATGTGTTTACACTTAATACCTGCTTTCCTGACACATCCATCATTCAACAGCAGCAGTTGTGACTCACTGAACTGGGGTAACCTAACGGTGTCAACAACCGGTTTGTGTGGGTCATAAGGTGAGTACAAGGCCCCTGGGCCTTACCTGATGGACTTATGACTTTACTACTACTATTTGATATTTTCTAATTGGACATGGGACATACACCAAGGATTTGATCACCCTTGGTGGCCTGCCTTGGGGGAGGGTGTATAGTGTTTAAACGGCCGAAACACCCGATGAACCCTTGGTACACTACTGATGAGTATGTTCCAAAATTTAACATCAATTCATCTAAATTTACTCTGACTCTTGACGACTTATGGCAGTTTAATAATACTTTTTATACCGCTTTAAAAAGTACACTTAGCTCTTTTTCTCCATAGAACCAAGGTTCAAGATTTATTTGTTACATACAGGATTATATAGATACAACAGCAGCGAAATGCAATTGCAACAACTCCTGTACTATACTAGTATATATATATAAAAAAATATGTATATATATATATATATATAATAATAATAATATTAATAATAATAATAATAATAATAATCATAACAACAACAATACTAACAAATAAATAAATAAATAATAATAAATATTACAAATAATTTAATATATAGAAATAGTATATCAATAAATAAATAAATATAACAATAATAACAAAAATAATTATATATTAAATGAAATTTATTAAAAATAAATATAAAATAGACAGAATAAGATCTTCATAGCATTAGTATATATGCCTATGTAACACACATTTTTTCTATGGACTCCCACACCGGCTGAATCTATGGATATATATTTTTCCCTCTCTCTCCCTCCTGATTTGGACCAGAGACATAACGATAGAGCAGATCTGAGACTGACATGCGCCGGCCAGTGCTACGCCTTCGGTCTCTGCCCGCGTCTATACAGACAACGGCAACTGTGGTGTCAGAGTGCATCACAGGGAGATCGTTGGGAACCGTATTCCCCCCCCCCCCCCCCACCCCCCCTCCCCCCCTCCCTTGCGCGTATAGCATGGAGGACACTAGACCTCCCGTCGAACCCCTCTAAACATAACAACTAACCAAGTCATCGGACCTACGCGATAGTTGGGGAATTTGGGAGGGAAAGGGGACCTTTTAGTACAGGTCCTATCCCCCCACTGACCCCAGAAAGCGAAAACGTAGACTTAGCAACAGGATTAGGCCCCCAATTTGTTGCAACATGTAAGTGACTGGAGGGTTGGAGGTGAGCCCATGGGCAGACCATAGCCTGACAGTTTCTGAAGCCCAGTCCAGGGAATCAGAGCTGCCATGTGGGCTCACACTATCTCCTAACTCGGTCCACGCATGGTGTTCTTCAGGGCTTTGGCATGTCCAGTAACGTACGAGGGCCAGTGCCTTTTAACTCGAAAACTCACAACTATGCCGCTTGTACTACCGAAATTGGAGATGAAGTTGGTGTGAGATATCGTGTTCCATCTAACCCTAACCTAACCCTTCTGAATCCAACCCTAACACATACACTATATTACCAAAAGTAATCACTCACCCATTCAAATGATCAGAATCAGGTGTCCTAATCACTTGGCCTGGCCACAGGTGTATAAAATCAAGCACTCAGGCATGCAGACTGTGAAACAAGACATTTGTGAAAGAATGGGCCGCTCTCAGGAGCTCAGTGAATTCCAGCGTGGAACTGTCATAGGATGCCACCTGTGCAACAAATCCAGTCGTGAAATTTCCTCGCTCCTAAATATTCCACAGTCAACTGTCAGCTCTATTATAACAAAATGGAAGCGTTTGGGAACAACAGCAACTCAGCCACGAAGTGGTAGGCCACGTAAAGTGACGGAGAGGGGTCAGCGGATGCTGAAGCGCATAGTGCAAAGAGGTCGCCGACTTTCTGCACAGTCTATTGCTACAGAGCTACAAACTTCATGTGACCTTCAGATTAGCCCAAGTACAGTACGCAGAGAGCTTCATGGAATGGGTTTCCATGGCCGAGCAGCTGCAGCCAAGCCACACATCACCAAGTGCAATGCAAAGCGTCGGATGCAATGGTGTAAAGCACGCCGCCACTGGCCTCTAGAGCAGTGGAGACGCGTTCTCTGGAGTGATGAATCACGCTTTTCCATCTGGCAATCTGATGGACGAGTCTGGGTTTGGAGGTTGCCAGGAGAACGGTACATTTCAGACTGCATTGTGCCGACTGTGAAATTTGGTGGAGGAGGAATTATGGTGTGGGGTTGTTTTTCAGGAGCTGGGCTTGGCCCCTTAGTTCCAGTGAAAGGAACTTTGAATGCTTCAGGATACCAAAACATTTTGGACAATTCCATGCTCCCAACCTTGTGGGAACAGTTTGGAGCGGGCCCCTTCCTCTTCCAACATGACTGTGCACCAGTGCACAAAGCAAGGTCCATAAAGACATGGATGACAGAGTCTGGTGTGGATGAACTTGACTGGCCTGCACAGAGTCCTGACCTGAACCCGATAGAACACCTTTGGGATGAATTAGAGCGGAGACTGAGAGCCAGGCCTTCTCGACCAACATCAGTGTGTGACCTCACCACTGCGCTTTTGGAAGAATGGTCAAAAATTCCTATAAACACTCTCCTCAACCTTGTGGACAGTCTTCCCAGAAGAGTTGAAGCTGTAATAGCTGCAAAAGGTGGGCCGACATCATATTGAACTCTATGGGTTAGGAATGGGATGGCACTTCAGTTCATAGTATGAGTAAAGGCAGGTGAGCAAATACTTTTGGTAATATAGTGTACAACACACTGGGACTTACAGTTCAGTAGATATGAGCGCTTTCACAATTTTTTATTAGGGTTAGACGCCCACTTCCCAACGACGCAGACGGTCGAGCTTGATACCGTTGGAAAGCTCTTGTTCGATTTAGTGGGGGTGGACCTTGGTTGCAAGGTGATACAACCTTCCCATCAGGAGTTTTACCCCTTCAAATTCTCAATTAATCGCTTTATTCCCTATTATCCTAATATGCATATATTACACAAGTGTAAAAAGTGTATTCTGATGACTAATTTCACTTCGATAACCAATAACATGATTACATGTCAATAAAATGTGTCTTACTTACCTACAATACTTACCTGTCACCTGTTATAAATATATACCTATAATACTTACCGATCACCTACTGTAATTATATACCTATGATAGTTACCTGTCACCTATTATAATTATATGCCTATAATACTTACCTGTCACCTATTATAATTACCTGTCACCTATTATAAATATGTTACAAAGGCACAACACTCCTAACTTCATCATTAATTTCACTTCAGAAATTCAACTTCACTTCTTAGTGGAACGGAACTTTCAAGGTTTTAAAAAAAAAAAAAAAAAACAAGCAGCAGACTATAAATAGCGACAACACAGAGAGAGAGCTCATTTGCTCCCAGACTGCCGAGCACGCGACACCTGGCCACTCTCACTGCTGCTCTCACTGCTTGTCTCCACTGCTCCGCACCCCTCTGTGTGTCTCTGCCTGTCTGCTTCCCTGCACCCCTCTCTCTGTGTGTGCGTGTCCCCTCTCTCTGTGTGTGCACGTGTATGTGAGTACAATTCGTTAACGGCACCACGTTGTCTGTTGTTTGTTCACTCCCCTAACCCTAACCCTATTCGCACACATACACATACATACACATACACACATACATAAATATATTTATATATATATATATATATATATATTACAATACTATTAATTATTATTATTATTATTATTAATATTATTAGACATATATATATATATATATATATATAAATAATGTCTGACTTTGTGACACTCGGCAAGGCCAACGTCCGAACTTTTGTGGAGTCCTACGAGAGCAAGGCAGACATGGAGGCCTTCCTCCAGGACCCGGAGGTCAGGCTCCCCATCTTTCCCACGACATACCTGTGGCAGGAGGGGCTCCTCCGAACAAGGTATGACGTTGATGGTGTGTTGGTGGAGCTGGGAAGGCTGGAGGGGATTAGGGCACACATCCCCTTAATAACCCTCCCTCAAGCCAGCCCCCTAACCATTAAACCACATTACCACATGCTTAAGAAGCATTTGTGTTTAACGGACTGCAGCCCTGCCACCATGGAGGCATTCAAACGTATCCATGGCTGCTGTCTTGCCCAGCAGCAGGTGGCTACTTTTTGAATGTCTCTGTGGTCCCGAGGGACAAGAAGGCGGCCAGCCACGTTCTGTTTGACGCCACCATCGCCCCCCACCACGCTGCGGAACAGGTCAACAAGATCAGGGCAGCATTCATCACGGCTCTGAGGGGATTGGACAGCAAGGATCTGGAAAGGGATTCCGTCCAAAAAAACAGCTTGGCTAACCCTGCCAAATTTAATGTCCTGGCACAGGACCAGCACTTTGTGCTAGGACTTTTGGACAGGGCTGTCAAGGCTGTCGATGACAATCCCTTTTCCAAATACTTGCTGTCCTTGTCCATGTTCGGACAAAAAAATCCCGAGGCCCTCGACTTGGCAGCGTTGGTGGACATGGACTACATCATCTCCTGCTCTGTGCACACAGCGTGCACGCTCGTGCCAACTGAGAGTAATTTGGAGGTGATGTGGTCCAGGCATGGTGTTGAGAACATCATTGGGGAGAGGGGGGCAATCTACACTGCCCTGACTCTCAGTGAGTGTTCGAACTTCCAGAGCAATCTGGATGGCAGGGCGCTGGATGTGAGTGGGGCACTGCTCAATGTGCTGTTTCGGGGGGAGGAGGACCGTGGGGCACTGAACTTTGTTCAGATGTACACTGACTCCCCCCACACACACATGAGCGTGCCCTACAAACATCCAGTCAGTGGGGTTATTGCGACCTGTGGCCTCCTCCACCATGTGGTTAACAAGGCCATGTACGCCAGGGCCTTGGAGTACATGGACCACATGGTGGACCTGGAGCTCAAGTTTGCAAAACCCCTGCACTGCCGTCCGGAGCAGGTAAGGCTCTTCAGCCAGGATGACTGCCCCAGCATGTTTGACCCGGAGGAGTTCTTCAGTGGCCAGTGCCTCGTGGACCTCATGGCCAAGGAGCCCATGCTTGTCCCCTTTGTTGCCACAGGGGACGCCATGGGCCTCCGGGCTGTGGTCCAAGAGGCACTGAGCTACTTGAACGGTGTCCTCCGGACCGCCTACACCACGAGCCACGGTCGGGGCAGTTTCGAGCACAGCTGGAAAGCCTACCAAGCAGAACTTGCTCTGGAAGAGCTCATTTATGGGCACCCCCTCTCCCCACATGACCA
This sequence comes from Myripristis murdjan, assembly GCF_902150065.1. Lineage (NCBI taxonomy): Eukaryota > Metazoa > Chordata > Actinopteri > Holocentriformes > Holocentridae > Myripristis > Myripristis murdjan. Next base: position 28,711 of record NC_043989.1, read on the forward strand.
CAAATTGTCTGTCTCGCTGGGCACCTGCTCCACGGCTGCCAAGAGTCAGACGAGGGTTAGGGGTTTCCTGGGCCTGGCTCTGTGGAATGCCGCCACGTCGGAGGTCTGCTGCCCTCCACTCACCAACTGGACCAGGGACCGACGCAACCACCTCCGCATCCAGCGGATCTTCCGGTTGTGTGAGTCCCTGGGGGCAGCAGACTCCGTCGTGGGGCAGGAGCTCTGGATGGTGCTAATGGGGGATGTCTTCCGGGAGCCAGCGGAGCAGATTCCCCTGACCATGCTGAAGGCAGTGGACTGTCCTTTCCTGGGCATGCCCTGGATGGAGAAGTGCATGCGCCGGCTCCCTGCTACCCTCAATGCCGGGCAAAAGCTGAAGGTCCTCGCCCTCCTGTCCTCCATCGCATTCCTTGAAAATAATGACTTTATCTCGTTCAAGGCGTTGGAGGACCTCCTGCGGGACGTGCCCCTGACAACAGCCAGGCTGCAGGAGCTCCTGCTGCTCAGCAAGTACATGCTGCCCAAGGGGACCCCATTCAAACTGTGGAGGCTGCACGACACAATCCCCACCAGGTTGCCACCGAAACGGGCGCCAGCACTCGGATCCCCAGACACCCCCAGCAAGAAAAGGCGCCGGGAAAAGGAGAGTGACAGTGAGGAGGAGACAGATCCTCAGGCTGTGGAGGAGAGGGAAGAGGAGCAGAGGGTCCGAAAGGGCATGTTGAGGTTTGTGCCAGCCAACCTCAACCCTCGCTGGACTCCCATGGAGATGTCCTTTATCAGCCAGGACAAGACAGTCACTCACAAGGCTGCATATAATTATTACCTTCACAGCTGTGAGTCACACCTCCTCCCAGCTCGAACCCTTAAGGCCTTCATCCTCAAGAGGCAAAAGGTCATGGCTGATCTGTAAATAGAGTAATGGTTAGAGTTAGTTTGTTAGTTAGAGTTAGTTAGGGTTATAGTGTATATAGTTAGGTATTAATTCAAATTTACTTAGATTATACTTAGATATTATTCATAGTGGCATAGGATTAGTTCAAGTTTTCTCTTTTAGTACGTGTGTGTGTGTGTGTGTGTGTGTGTGTGTATTTAAAAAACAAACAAAAAAAAACAATTTAGGATTATAGTGTTTGTACTTAGATATCATTCATAGTGGCATAGGATTAGTTCAAGTTTTCTCTTTTAGTACGTGTGTGTGTGTGTGTGTGTGTGTGTTTAAAAAAAAAAACAAAAAAACAACTTAGGATTATAGTGTTTATACTTAGATATTATTCATAGTGGCATAGGATTAGTTCAATTTTTCTCTTTTAGTACACTCTAAAAACTGCTGGGTTAAAAAATAACCCAACCTTAACCCCACTGCTGGGTCACTATGGGACAGAACACACGCTGGGTTGGTTTGACCCAGCTGCTGGGCTTCACCATCTTAACCCTCTATGCTGGGTTGTTCATGTAACTCAACCTAGTGGGTGGATTTAACTCTATTGCTGGGTTATACTTAACCCATGTGCTGGGTCGTTCGTGTAACTCAACCTAGTGGGTGGAATCAACTCTACTGCTGGGTTATACTTAACCCATGTGCTGGGTCGTTCGTGTAACTCAACTAGTGGGTGGAATCAACTCTATTGCTGGGTTATACTTACCCGATGTGCTGTGTTGTTCATTTACATTTACAATACACAAAAAAATAAAGAGTCAAAATCAACTTTGGTGCTAATGTTTGACATATCCAAGACTAAATGCTCCACAAAAAAAAAAAAAAAAAAAAAAAATTTCTAGTTGGCACTTAGTATTTTGCTTTTACTCTTGTTTGAAACCCCAATTTTTGGACTCCATGTACACAAACTGGCATTGAAAGGGTATTTTTTTTTTAAATGATAAAATTTTGTGTTTATCACAGAAGAACCTGGCAAAAAAAATTAACCCAAATTAAAGGAGAAATAACATATATAGAAGTTATACGCATTTTTAAGGATGACAAAAAACATTTCTAATGTCCTCAAAAGAGTTTAAGTTATCACTGAAATTTGCCATTTAACCCTCAATCAGCTTATTAATGCACGCACACACACAAACGCGCACACGCGCACGCACGCATACACACACGCACGCACGCACACACACACACACACACACACACACACACACACACACACACACACACACACAACTTTGGCTAGAAACATGACAAATTTAACTTTTATAACAAAACATTGAACTTCTACCCACAGCTAAACACGGGTTGTCTGCACAACTGTTCTCAGGAATTTTACTGAGGATGATTCGTGGCCAGCAAGTCTGTAAACTGCATGCTGCAGGAACTCCCAGGTCGGCAGACATTGTTTAGTGTAATGCACATCAAAAACGAAGAAGGACTTAAAACATAAGTCAACGGCTCCTAGTAGGGAGTGTGCCTCTACTGCGTGGCCTGCAATAACAGCAAAGGCTTGGCAGGAGGCGGCGTCCCCAAGGGATAGGATGAACGGCGATGGCTGATGGGCGGCTGCAATCTCGAGGTATTCCACCATGTTGGTCCCAGCCTGTTATTTACATATGAGTTATTTGTTGTTGCTATATAAATGAATGAACTTATGAGACTTATGGCCAAATCTGCATCAGGCTCATGCATGTGGTTGGAGCTGGTGGCTCCCCCTATTGAGAAATTGCAAAACTTACAGGGCGCGTGACCTGAGGGACTCCTCAGTGGTGGGCCTGTGAACTTTTCCTCCACATCGGTAGATGGACGGGGGTAGCAGACGTGGCAGTACCATCAAGGCTGTTGCGCCTTTGGCAGCTACACAATTTGAGCACAATACAATAATATTTAAATAATATGACAAAATAACAATTGATATTTGGGTGGTTGACATGACGCTCCTTTTTTGTGTCCACAGTGACAAATATACATAATAATTGGTCATGTTTTATTAAAATCTCTGGTTTTATAAACAACTTGATTTTCTAAAACTAATCTATCTGTAATTCATAAGCATTATAATTCAAGTAGGTTAATATTTTGTTTGAAATATGACAATTGCCCACCAGTGTGACTGTCTGAGGTAACATTGCCAATCTTTAAATGACTGTAATACATCACTGGAGCAGACAAAGTGAAAATAAGGAGTTTTGGCTCAGATATTTATCGAAATATTGACATTTTTGTGGACTGTGAGAAAAGGGACGAAATATTTAGTCCTTTGGTGTGATGGCAATAAGTGCTAAAATGAAAATTTTCATACATTTAATATTATTTGAAATTTCAAAATAATGGAAACCTTACACTGTAATGTTTGACTGAAGAATCTATGAAAAAACTGCAAAAAAAAAAACAGCAAAAACTGACGGTGGGACTGAAAATGTCCACTGGAGTGACAGCACTGTCCACCGGTGCGACATGAAATCAGCGTCACACTGGTGGACGTGGCTGTCACACCAGTGGAAGTAGGCTATAAATAAGGCCTAGTTAAATAAATACTTTCTAAAAAAAATTATTACATTAATATGATGGACCATCCTTCATCTCACTGAGCAAATTAGCAAGTGACAACTCGTGTGGCTTCACAAATTGACTAAGCCAGTCACCAGGGTGCAGGACAGTAGCTCTCCATGCATGGAAAGGCAGATTTTAAACTGTTCTCTCTCTCTTCAATTATCAAGACAAAAATCTGAAAATACACATATTGTATCTAGGCAGCATGGAGATGTTGGTAATTTGTTTTTCACAATGATTAATTTTCTCCATAAGTGAAAAACTGAAAAATGCCATTCATGCATTGACTGCAATTGTTTACATGAGAGCAGAATTCAAAATGTTGTCCAAAATTCAGTTTTTGAGATAAAAATTTTGATATTTGACAAACATCATCCACCATGACTCCAAAATTGTCAATTCTTTTTTTCATGAACACTGAACATTTTTCTAGCAAGAATTTGCAAGTAGCCTATTTGTTTACAGTACCGTTTACAGTCAAACATTTTGATGCACTGTAGGCTCAATCTTTGATCAATCAAAAATCCGTGCAGACAGTCTGAAGATGCTCTGTAGCAAGTTTGGTGTCAACTGAGCAAGAATTATGGGAGGAAATAGGCTTAATAAGTTATACAGTTTTTGAAAAAAAACATTGATGGACTTCATAATTTGCAATAGGTTTAAGTATACAAAAGTTTCTTCAGTATTGGGGCTACATTTTGGTAAAACTTGCAAAGTTTATGAATTTTCAAAGTTTTGAACTTTAGACGCTTGCTGCAGCGACACCATTAAGCCAGGACTACTGGCTTGTGTTTGGAGCTGAGGAAATCTGGCATGGGACTAGACCTTTATGCAAAGTTTGGTGAGTTTTTGCACATGGGAAGTAGGATTTCCTCTGAAATTTTTTGCTATTTTACACAACATATTATTTATTTTACTGCATTTCTGCTTTATTGGACAGTCACAGTGGAGAGAGACAGGAAAGGCAGGGGGGATGACATGCAGCAAAGGGCCCCAGGTCAGGATTCAAACTCAGGATGCTGTGATCAGGTCTCAGTCCGGGTACATCGTACGCGCACTTTACCAGTGAGCTAATGGGGTGCCCCTGCACAAAATATTTGATATTTTGCACAAAGCCTCGTGTTGGTTCCATTTTCCAGAATGTTTTGAGTATTAAAGGAAATAATAGTAGAGTTCTCATATTCTGCCCGAACCCGGCCCGACCCGGCCCGACCCGACCCGACCCGAAAATGTCGGGTCGGGTCGGGTCTGAAATTTACGTGAATTGGGCGGGTCGGGTCGGGCTTCGGGTTCTGTGGGGGATTTTTTTTTTTTTTTTTTTTAAATAAAAAAATAGAATTATGTGTTCTGTTACTGATTATGACGTTTCATTTTTATGTGACTGGTGGAGAGAGTGAGAGACTGGATTGGATTTGGAGGCTAAACTTTCAGTGACAGACAGACAACCAGCTGTGCGAGCGCAGCGCAAACAAGAGAGAGAGAGTTGCAGCAGTATCCCGCTGTGCTGGCACACTCGGCAGCAGGGACGGTTTCTGCTATGGGCAGTGCAACTGCCAGTTTTCTAGACTACCGTATTGACCCGCACATGCCGCGGCACCATCAGTCAGCATCAGGCTGGCCAGCCGCGGCACCGTCCGATACCGCACCCACCCGTCAGGTCTGCCGGATCTGACAGGTGAGCTGCCTCATGCTGGCCGGTGCCGCGGCCGGCCCGCCTGATACCGACTGATGGTGCCCCGGTGCCGCGGCCGACAGGCTCTGCTAAATAATGGCGAATTTGGCGATTTTTTTTTTTTTTTTTTTTTTTCAGGCTTTATCGGGCTGTCGGGCCTAAAGTTCGGCTAATTAGTCGGGTCGGGTCGGGTCGGGCCTCGGGCTGGCCCAGTCAGGCCCGGGTCGTGTCGGGTCTTAATTTTCAGGCCCGATGAGAACTCTAAATAATAGAGTCTGTACAAAACTATGCATTTTTTTTTTACATTGTCCTTTTTTAAACATTGTCCAATGGTGCGACAGAATGTCCTGTGGTGTGACAAACAGAAAAGTAAGAAAAAAGGCATTTTGATGCACAAAATTCTGAGAAAAGTGTCAAATAGAAACATAGTAATATCATCACTATTTACTATGTAAAGAGAGTTTTAGTTCTATCATATTTGATGCTAATTATAAAAACATTAAAGACGTTTTTAAGGAAAGTCCCTATATGTACACCATTTCATAGGAAAATGACATTGTGAATTTAAATTGGGTATTATTTTTGTGAAAATATAATCAGGACAAATTGTTAATAGTTAGGCATTTTTCTTCTTCTACTGACAATATCTAAATTAAATATTATAATTACAATTGCTGTCACACCGGAGGACAATTATAAGCACTATCACACAAAAATGTTTATATATAATGTGAAATTAATGAGGAAACTGATGGGGTACCACTCAATTTTGAATTATTCACATATTAGTTAATACAAATTAATATATTTAAACATACATTTTAGAAAAACATTTTTTTCCACTTTTGATTTGTGTTCACATCAACCACCCATTTCTGAAACAGTACTTTTTGTTTGATTGTTTGTTTTTAGATACGGTAACAGAATATGTGCCCCCCGACCCCCCAAAAAGGTCCACATGCAGCTTTGATCACATAATAGTATAGGAAATAACTTACCGGGTGTCATGTCTTTTAGTGTCGCCAACAGTTTTCCCTCTCGTTGGGCGTACACCAAAATTTTTTCAGCTACAACAGCCCAATTGTCAAAATGCTTTTCTGATCCCTCGGGATGGAGCTGCTTGAAGTCTTGTACTATCTGATGAATTGTGAAAACAATAAAAAGAAATGAAAATAGAACAGTGTTTAACGAAATGATATTGACTTGTAGCTCCTAGGAAAGAGAGATTTGAAAGAATTTGAGAGATCAATCAGTTAGACATATGTTAGACAAGAAAGGCAGTTCAACAGGAAGATAAGTTAATGAGTCAATTAGGCAGTTAATTAGACATGCTGAATAGAGGTGTGAAAATTTCTCGATTTCACGATGCAACACGTTGCGGACGATGCAGAGGTAGAACATAATCTCACAAAGTAATAGCCTACAACGTGACAAGTGCACTTAAAACCGAAAGCAATGCAGTCACGGTGCACATTCGCTGCAGCGTGTCCACCCGTTGCTAAGATCCTGCCTGTGGGAGGAGTAGCGCGCCAAAAATTGGTGGAATAATCATCATACAGAATAGTAATATGTGTTGCCTTTTCAGGGCAAGCACATAATAATAAGAATAAGTATGCATGATAAGAAATAATTTCTTACCATGCCTGGATTGTCAACCAGCCGGGGAAACTCTTGCAGGATTTCCGGGATGGTTTTTGTTCCATTGGAGCGAATCCACTTGCCTCTGTACACTGCGGTCTCTTTCATGTAAGCTTCAACTTCTGATAAAGGATATTTATGGACTTTGAGCCACTGCACCATCTCCATTAGCTTCTCCAGAGGCAAGGCAGATTCTGTTGAACAAGGGTGATAGCATTAAGCTAGTATTGTTTTATGTGCCTGTAAAAAAAAAATGCTGCTGTTGTTAAGAGAGAGAGAACTGCAGAGACAGACGTGTAGTGTATCTCTGTAACCTCCTTGTAACAGAAGTCTCACTTAAGGAGAAGTCTTGCTCTGATATCTCACAGGAGGTGAGTTGTAGCATAAAGACAACAGAGATAACTCGAGAGAGAGAAAGAGCTGAGTTGTCCGGGGGCAGAAGGTTACAAGTGGAGTTGCGTTACCATCGTCGGAAAACAGAAAGCTGATCTAGGTGTCTAAAGGGTAAAAAAAAACTATACATACACACACACACACACACAAATGTCCAGACTTGTGGACCTTGCAGCATGTTCCTGGTGAAGAAAAGAGACGGGCCAGACAAAACAACAGGAAGTGTCCAAAGTTTTGGATCATTTCAAGCTAAAACAAGTGTGGAAACAAAATGACGCACTACACTTGGCGCAGCTTACACAGGCTACCTTTGAGAGACAAAGAGATGCTGAAATTGTGGCTAGTAGTGCTGCAAATGGATGTTGACACTTCTATTCACACACTTCGTTGTGCAGATCATCGAGTCTGCAGTGACCATTTTGACCAGGACGACTACTTTCAGAGAACCAAGAGACACTCAACACCAAAGCACTCTTACTTGAGGAAAAATGCAGTGCCAAGAGCGGGGATAGCAGTTGCAGACACACTGAAGGCAAGGCAGTGTTATTTGCCAAAGTTACTGTGATCACAGATACACACGAAAGGCTGACAAGAAAACTAATAAATAAACCAAATATGGTGCTTTTAGACCAATTGCATGAAAATATCCCTTAGGCCCTCAACTACTGACCACTTTTCAGAAATGGCTGTTTTTACTGTTATAAAATCGAGTGATAACACATATTTTGCTGCCACTGCTGGACTGCTACCACATATTTTCTATTACTAGGGATGTATACCTAGATAAAAATAACTATGAGAGTTCCTCCCCCTAACTCCCCCTAACTCACAGACTATAATGAAATTGTAAACCAAAACTGGAATTGAAATTACGATGCATTACCTTGTATAGGGACAGTGTGGTCCTCCTTTGGTTCCTGGCATACTGGTCGGCTCATTTTTCTCATATGCTTCCTGACGTTCCTCAGGCGCTCTTCAAGGAAACCAGTGGCAGGCCTGTGTTTTCGGCCAGGTGTATACCACGCTCCCTGTAAAATAACAATAAATAATAATAACTAACGGTGTGGTTAAGGTGAGTGAGGTGTACACCCAAAAGAGATAACTGCAAAGGATTTTAAGGAGCAATCGACAACAAGGCTGCACCTAACAATTACTTTTTCAATTAGTTATTAATTTAACTAACTTAATTTGACTAATTCATCTATCATACCAAAGTATGTATTCTAAAGTAAGTACTTTTGCAACAGTACGGAGCACGGAAAATAAATGTACTGATTGCTCCTTTTATGAATAGCTGGGTAAACTTACGTAACCACTGCCTGTATCGTCCTTGAGACAGGGAAATTCAAACACCAACATCATTGCTAGTGTTTTCTTGGTGTCTGAGGATGGCCTGTCAATTACACAACAATAGCTGATGAGGTCTGTCAAAGAAGTAATATTATGGTGTCCTATACTGGAAGTCAGTTTGATTTTAATCCAAGTATAGCTGGAAATATTTTTGCTATATGCATGATCAAGACTTAAAAGCTCACTATAAGACAATTTGCTATGCATATGAAGACAGATTAGCATAGACAGAAGGGCTCATAGTAGGCACATTATCATTCAAAGTACAAATAAAAGCTGAAGGCATGTGCAATGCTCTCGGCTATTGTTAAAAGTGTCAATGAAATCCACCTCTAATCTGTTTTAAAAATTCAATTCAATTCAATTCAATTTTATTTATTTGTATAGCCCAGAATCACAAATACAAATTTGTCCCAAAGGGCTTTACAGAAAAATACAATGTGAGTTGTATTATGGTTAGAATAGTTTCAAGGGCAATGTCTGCATTAGCATATGTTTTCAAATTAGCTGAACATCTCTTGGAGATAATTTCAAATTCACCATCACACATACAGTATTTGCTGTTTAAATCAAGTTTGAATGGTTTACATTGTCTACAGCTCACATTCAGCCTAAATTCAGCACTGGTGATAGATTACATCACTTGGAGGTTACATAGATTGCAAATGTGCTACTTAAAATGTTTAGGCAGAAAGCTTTTTATCAGTAATATAGTTAAGGACAAATATGAATGTGTTGCATAGCATGTTGATTTAAGTAGTGCTCCTAAATTTTGTGCTGGTGCTCTAAGAATTTTTGGTATTTGGAGCAGCAGTGCTAGTAATTTTAAAAAAGTTAGTCTGGAGCCCTGCACATGGTTACCCATCCAGGCTGCTGTGTGTTCAAAGGACAATTTCTATTCAGCACACTCACGTTTCGCCATTTCCAGAAGGTGTGACACAAGCAGCCTTACAAGCAGCTTTCTTTCCTTGGTTGTGATTGACATCACTTCATTTAGGCTTTTTAATATCACTCTCCCCTCTGGTTTGCTTTCGAGAATCTGTCGAACTGTCTAAAAAATAAAAAAGAAGAAAAAAGAATTCAATATTGAGATAACCTGTTCAAGGACATTTTTCTATTTTGCAGTACCAGATTTTCAGATAACTTGCAACTGACTTATCGCCTATAGCCATCATTCACGATAGGGGATAACAACTGTTTAATCTACCGACACCGAAACATCTGGCTCCATTTGGTTTTAGTTTGGGAAAGAGGATAAAATATACCCCATAGCCTAGTCTGTCAGGATAACTCGCATCAGTGTTACATCGACCCCATGCACATTGTTTGACCTTTTTTTTTTTTTTTTTTTAAATTACATGTATATAAGACCCCATAAAACCAGTAACACTGAGTTCTAAGCTCAGGGCTTAGAGGGGCGGGACTTAGCGATAGGTCAGTTGTCAATGCAATTACATGCCTAATTACTCATTGATCTAAATAAATTAAACATCCCATATTATGCAAAATGCACTTTTTGTGTCTTTTCAACAGGAACGTGTTCTTGGTGTGTCTAGAGATATATTTGCAGTGTCCTTTTCCAACCCTTGTGAAGGCTAAGGTAAAGAGCACACAGGACATTCTGGCAAGTAACATAATTTTTATTTTTTTTAGTATAGTCAAGACAACTACATACAGTTGTCCACGCATGGTGAATTGCATCACTGCCCACTTAAATCAGTGATTAGTTTATGAGGGAAGAAACCATAAACCTAAAACCTGCTGAAAAATGTGTGTTTTTTGCTTGTTTGAACACCATATGTAACTGCATAAAATTTATGAAAAATGCATAATATGGGACCTTTAAATGTATCATTTTCATGAGCACTGCAATTTCAGGCATATTTCATAAAAAGTCAATACTTACAAATGATGGAAAAACATCCACTGGAATGGTGACAGTTTCTGTTTGCTGTGCTGTCCCCGTCTCCACGAATTCTAGCTGACTATGACTCTCTTGGGCACTTGGGTTGCTGAGAACTGCAATCTATAGTCATAATCATGGTTAGATATAAACGACTCTTTTTACACATTAAAACACAGATAATATAATAACAAAAGATCATGCACAATTCAACGCAGCTCAAGAGTGTATTTACAGATAACCCACTCCTCCATCTGACACACTGCCAACCATCTGCCTAACAACTACCACATCCACATCTGCTCAAAATCTAACCTGAACTGGCTTTCCTACAGGTCTCTCTGGTCATTTGGGCAAGGGAATACTGCAGGCCAAAACAGATGTGAGACAGGGCAATATACCGATGTATTTATATCTAGACTAGATGTCACCTTAGATTTTAGACATTATAATATTGTCTTATGGCATAAATGTTGTCTTCCTTCTGTTTTTAAAGGAATACCCTTTTTTCGACTTACCCAGACTGAGACAAGGTATTCAATACTATTTCCACCTCTGTGCGCCCACTGTTTCGGTTTGTACGGTTAGCATTTAGTGTCGACGTTAGGCTCTATTTTTGTAATCTACGCAAACATAAGCAGAAAAACAAACTGCGGGGGATCTTGTCAATGTTTAAATCATCAATAAAGTTACACTACTGTGTCCCATGCGTACACATGGGTTGGCAACACGTATACATCTATACAATACAAAAAGTACCAGGCTCTTACATAAATACACATACCTTCTTCTAGCCAGCTTGGCCGGTCTCATGGTTAGATATAACATCATCTTTATTTTGTATGTTAAAGATAATAACTGTTTAATCTTTCTTTTTCAAAGTAAAAGAAGCAAATCTAAAGGAATACTCAGATGTTTGGGTCGTTGTTCCCTTTCTCCATCTTGTCGGGAGTGAGACAAGATGTTTGAGGCCATTTTTTACGGAAGCGTAGAGCTGCCAGACAAAGAAAATAAAAACCGAGAGGCTCAGTATCACGTAATTACGTAAAAAGTTTATTGTTATAACAATATATTTTCACGTTATAACGTGAAATTATCATGTTATTTCATTATATGGTTTTTTTCACGTTATAACGTGAAAATATCACGTTATTTCATGATATGCTTTCACGTTATAACGTGAAAGTATCACGTTATTTCGTGATACGACTTTTTCACGTTATAACGTGATAGGTATCACGTTATTTCGTGATACGAATTTTTCACGTTATAACGTGATAGGTATCACGTTATTTCAAGATAGGAAATTTTCACGTTATAACGTGAAAGTATCACATTATTTCGTGAAACGTGTTTTTGTTTACTGTCTGCTGGCCATCTGTAAATCATGGCTGCTTTACATGATGCCATTAGATCATATTTCATGCTTGGCTTGAGACATGGGGAGATTTTACAGTTATTGGGCTCCGTGGATGACATCCATATAAGCATGCGTACCCTGAGAAGAATTTTGAAAACAATGGCATTATACCGGAGGAAAAACGAGTCGGACCCTCTTGAGGTAGCGTCATTCCTCATTGATCAGCTGGAGGCACACGGCCGGCTGCATGGATACAAGCTCCATCACCTCAACTGCATCCAAGCTGGATATGTTGTCACCCAAAGTACAGTGAGGCATTTGTTAAAGTTTCTCGACCCCCGCAGTGTTGAACAGAGACGGAGAAATCGCCTAACACGGCGCGTGTACTTTAACCCAGGGCCTAATTTCATGTGGCATGTTGACTCGTACGACAAATTAAAACCATTTGGTGTCTGTATAAATGGAGCAGTGGATGGCTTTTCAAGACTTGTGATATGGCTACGTGCCTATTCAACAAACAGTGATCCCAAAGTAATCGCTGGGTATTTCATAAAGGAAGTTGAGCGGAGGATGGGGACAGCATCCAGAATTCGCGCAGACTTCGGGACAGAAAATGTAACCATGGCAGAAATGCAGAGGTTCTTGCGATGGAGTACGGATCGCCGCCTTGTCACCAACTGTTACATCGCTGGGTCCAGTAATCACAATCAGCGGATCGAAAGCTGGTGGGCCTTTTTGAGAAGACATCATGCCCAGTACTGGATGAATCGTTTCCAGCAACTGAAAGACAAAGACTGCTTCTCTGGAGACTTCTTGGACAAGCAACTTATATTGTTTAGTTGCATGGCCATCATCCAGGTATGTCAGATGCATGTGCCATCATCTCGTGTGTGTGTGTGTGTGTGTGTGTGTGTGTGTGTGTGTGTGTGAGATCTTGAGCACGAGAGAGAGAGGGAGAGTGAGAGAGTGAGCGCCCGTTAGCTGATCAGAGGTGCGCAGACAAGAATCTAATTTTTTTTTTGAATTAACAAAGTATTTTCCATATTCTAATAATGGATCCCATTGATGTATTTTGTGATTGATCCATAATCTAACTATGATTTAATCCGTGGTTCAAAACAACGTTACCAAACTTTGCCCTCTCGCGAGATCTGTCCGAAAATCTCACACGCATACTCTGGTGGTATGAGTACACCGCCATCTACTGGTCAAAAGCCAGTGGGCTTTCTATTGCAGGTGTCAAAATCCTATGCCTATATATTGATACATTTTTTATATCTATTATTTTTTACTACATAGGAAGAACTGCAGCAAGTTGTAGATTTGTGGAACACCCATGTTATCCGGAGGAGCAGAAATGCAGTGGCTCCAAGTGGACGTCCCATTCTCATGTACACCATCCCTCACCTATTTGGAGGACAAGATCATCTGAAAGAAGTCTCTCGGGCAGCAGTGGAGGCTTGTAAAGAGGAATGCCATCAGAGAGGACCTCACCCTTGTGATGAAACCGTATTCAATATGTGTTGCCTTATAATGACAGAGAACTTCTTACACTCTCCCACCACACCAGATGAAGCTATAGAGCTGTATCTTTTCCTGAGAGCATGCATTCTAAGAGACTTAGAAATTACTTTGTGATTTCTATTGTTGATGTGATCCGTTTTGAACATTTAATGCATGAGGAAAAGAAACATCCCGACTATGATGTTGTTGTTTTCATTTCTTGAACTATTTTGCCCACAACTGTGCATTTGAACATCAGCAGTGTAGTGCTCTTGCTCATCTACATACAGTAAGAATGAAAATTTTTCTATTAGTTCATGAAAGATGGGGCAAATATGAGACAGTTATGTTTCTCATTACCTTGTGATTTGTACTTCAGGGGAAGGATCACACAACAACACAACTCCAGGGCTCTTTCTTGTGCTTTCTTCCTCGGGGCTGCATTTTTCTTTTTTACACATAAGACACGTGCAGACCTAAGCATTAAACTAAATAAACTGTTTTATTTTGTAGTAACAGCATTCAGATTTTCTTTCAAATTGCTCTTTTACGTAACAGTACATTAACATGTAGAGCATGTATTGGGGAACTCATTAGATAACTCATACTCAGGTAACAAGAGTATAGAAAAGTAGTTTTTTCATCAACTTGACAGGTTAAAAAAAATCCCTGCGCTTATGTATTACAACACCGTGTATCACAAATGTAAACATTATACAAAATAAACTGTTTCCCAACATTAAGGTGCAAGTCTGCATTCCTTTTGTAGCTACATTTACAACCACTGTAGAATCAAATTGCTCTTTTACATAACAGAGTAGAACATTTAATGGGAAACTCATTAGAGAAGTCATACTCAGGTAACAAGAGTATAGAAAAGTAGTCAGGTCTTGAGCTGCACTCTAGAAGAAATAACATCACGGATGTGTTTTTTTCATCAACTTGACAGGTTAAAAAAAATCCCTGCGCTTATGTATTACAACACTGTGTATCACAAATGTAAACATTATACAAAATAAACTGTTTCCCAACATTAAGGTGCAAGTCTGCATTCCTTTTGTAGCTACATTTACAACCACTGTAGAATCAAATTGCTCTTTTACATAACAGAGTAGAACATTTAATGGGAAACTCATTAGAGAAGTCATACTCAGGTAACAAGAGTATAGAAAAGTGGTCAGGTCTTCTCAATAACAATAACAGGTTATTTTTCCATCAACTTGACAAGTCATAAAATGCTCTGCTCTGAATATCTGTAGACATTCATTAGACACACACATTAGACATGTGCACCACTAGCTTAGATGAGATAAGCATATCATTACAAAGCTAAGCCAGGCTGAATTTGTATGATGTTTTGTCAATCAGTACACTGTCAAACTCAGTGCGTAGCTCTGGATAGGAAGCGTATGTCCATGGTAGTTCCAGAACTGGACCACATGTGTGTGCAACAGGTCTTCGTGCAAGTCCTTCAACTGCCGTGAACATGATCGTAATTTTGCTTACACACATGACATCTGACCCTGTCACAAACCTTAATACTCTTCGGAGACCTGCCTCATCTAAGCCTCTGATGTATTGTTGCAAGAAACGAAAGCTTTGGGTCTCAGCTTGACTTGAGGGAGAGGCATGTAGCATTTTCAGAAGCCTTTTGGTTGTTGGCTTTTTGGCTTCATACATGTGCAGGACATCTTGTGGGCTGGCGAGAGCTTCTCTTAGGGAGGAACCAGCAACGAAAGACATCTTTTCTGATGCATATCTTGGTTTTTGGATCAACTGCTTGTGTGCCACTTTCAAAAGGATGTCTTTTAAATTCTTTTGTGTTGGAACTGCTGTTACGTCCAAACGGTCTAAAAGATCAATCAGCTCATCATTCTCCTCTTCTGAAAGTTCTCCGTTTAAGGCAGTGGTGATCAGACTCCTGTCTGAATGACTGACATATAGAAGAAGACTATCAAGAAGCACACCATCGGAGACTTCCTGCTCACCAAAAATAAGTGCCACTGTAAAAGCAGGGGAAAGGCGACAGGGAAAATAGCCATGGTCTTGAAATCCCTTCAGTAGAATTCGCCCAATGGATTTCCATTCTTCTTCTTGCCACTTAGAACACAGAGATGGAATTCTCTGGTCCTCCCCTTCAGCTGTGTGGTCCAGTAGCTCGGTCCAAAATGCAGCATACACATCCCTTGAGATACCATCTGCGTCAGCACCTCTTTCGTCTATGTAAGTGTATCTAAGTTTATGTTTGAGAAGTGCTGCATCCTTGAATTGGCCTATCATCTCCTCTAGAAGATTGACCCTATGAAGTCTTATAGTGATTTGCACAACATCCAATGAAGGAGTTGAACTTCTTGCTACCTCATCTACAGATTCTGATTGTGCAGTATCGTTGGCTGTTGGTGGAGGTGTGATGGAAGCTTCATCTTCTCTCAGTGCTGTGTCTGAAGTAGAGGATGCTGCACTTACTGGGAGAGGCATGCTGATCAATGTGTCGTTTGAGCTTGTTCTGGGAAGGAGGACTGATGTGATGATAAGGTCCTCATTGTTCTCCAAGTCAGGTAGATAGATCAAAGTATCATCCATTTGGCCAGCCACAGGTTCTCCAAGAAATGGGCCAAACATAACCTCAGATGTGTCAAGGTTTGCCTCAATGTCAGAAGTTTGAATAGGCTGGTCATCTTCTTCCAACATGTCATTCAGTTGCTCATCTTTGTTGTTTGATGTTCCCATAATGCATTCTTCATCTTCATCATCATTATCTTTTGGGGTCTTAGTGCACAGGTAAAATCTCAACACTCCCATTCTAAGTATGCTGTACAGTTCTCCAACTGTAACAACATCATCAAAAATAGCTTCCTCCTGATAGTCTAATATGTCATGACTAAATGCTTCAATTTTGCCTACTTTATTTTCTCCCTTTGGGAAGAAAATGTCTTTGGCATACTGCAAGATGTTCTCTTTTTTTGAGTCTTTGGGGACATCAAGGGTCCTTGTACCCCCTCCTCTACGTTTCCGGACTTGTTTAACCTCATGGATCCATCCCAACTCAATTTTTCTTGTTGGTTTCTCAGCCCATTTGTTGTGTTTTGCATACTTTCTTCTCCTTTTCTCCTGGTTAGTGTTATCATCAGTGTCACCAATCCCCATTCTTTGTTTGAGTCTGTCAAGCAATGATGCTTTTGTTGTTTGTTTTGTGCCATGACGTTGCCCATGATCCAAACAGAAGCGTCTTGCTGCAATCCTGTCCCCGTATGTAGGGATGTAACCAGCCAGGGTGTCATCATCCATACAATCAATGACTCAAGCATCAATCTGTAAAGACAGACATAATAATTACAATTCACAAGACTACATAAACACAGAGACAGGAAAGACAGGGTGGTAGTAGATGGCATTCTCTATAATATAACAAACTGCATGGAGACTGGATTTTAACTTCACAGTTGTAACTTCGTTTTTGTTGTTGTGTTTTTATCCCTTGTATTCATTAAATTGAATATTATTTCTGTGTAATGAAAGTCATCAAGTGTAACGTTGCTAAGGACGCCAGTCTGATCAGCGCAGCACAGAGAATAAAAACGATGCAGGATCTTTATCTTATGTTTCATTTTTGCCTATCCTGGACTATCCTGGCTGAAAATAAAACCTGCTGATGAGAGCGTCTGACCCGGTGGCAACTGTGTTTTTCTCCCTGAGAAGCTGCGTTCCGATGCAGTTCCTTGCGAAGTGGACTGCGCACGATAGACATCTTAACTGAGGTTTCAAACCGCAGTGAACAGTTCAAAGGGAACTGAGCACTGCACAGGGAACAACTGAACAACGATTGTACACTTTGCAGGGTATTCCCTAAGTAGGAGCATGGTGCGGATCGGAACGCAGCATGTAGTTGCTTAACAGGCTAGTTAGCTAACTAGCCTGGTAGCTAACTAGCCTGGTAGCTAACTAGCCTGTTACACAACGCTTTAATTAGATGGTGAGCGGTCAGAATTAGCTTACATGATCTTGTTCCATGCGTTGGAGACAGTCCTCTGACACCCCACGACCTCGGAGAAATCTGGACAGTGGAGAGTCCATGGCGTTATAACGTGAAAACATTTTATCACGTTATAACGTGATACTTTCACGTTATAACGTGAAAATTTCCTATCTTGAAATAACGTGATACCTATCACGTTATAACGTGAAAAATTCGTATCACGAAATAACGTGATACCTATCACGTTATAACGTGAAAAAGTCGTATCACGAAATAACGTGATACTTTCATGTTATAACGTGAAAGCATATCATGAAATAACGTGATATTTTCACGTTATAACGTGAAAAAAAAACCATATAATGAAATAACATGATAATTTCACGTTATAACGTGAAAATATATTGTTATAACAATAAACTTTTTACGTAATTACGTGATACTGAGCCTCTCGGTTTTTATTTTCTTTGTCTGGCAGCTCTACGCTTCCGTAATTTTTTGTCTTTTTACATCCAGTGATTAATTTTCTGGCGTTAGCCAAAGTAACCTTACAGCAACTCTGAATCAGAATCTGCTTTATTGGCCAAGGTTGTGCACACAACACTGAAGATGCAACAGGCGTTTAGTTACTCTTGAAAGGACAATTCCGATGTAAAAACAACCTAGGGTCTATTATTTGATCAACACGAGTGTAAACTTTGGTTCGCTACCAAAATCACATGAATCAAAGCATTTTTGAGTGAGATCGGAAAATGTGTTTGCATGGAAACGGCATATAACGCTAGCCGTGGGACAATCTGACTAACGTCAACATAAATTGCTATTTTAAGTCTCCGACAAGGCTCAAAATATCACCACACTTCAGTGATACAGTGGATAGGGTCCCTACAGACAAACCGAAGTAAATTTAACTTTATAAATGTACACATAGGGTATAAAAAGGACTGTTTCTGCAGGCAGAGCAATATCGCAAATCTCCGGGCTCACCTGACTCGCTCGGCAGCTAGCCTGGTCCCTTCACACCAACCTGCTGTTCCCGGATGCGATGGAGTGAGCATCCAGCTGCTGAGTCGCCGGCTGTAGGCACGGCTCCAATGGACATGATGGAGTGGGCATCCACTGGAGGGGCCACCGCTGCTCTTGCTACGCTGCCACCTGGGAACGAGGTGATGGAGTGAGCATCCAACTGCTGAGTCGCCGGCTGTAGGTACGGCTCCACCAATGGGGCCGCAGCTGCTCTTGCAACGCTGGCACCCAGAAGCAACGTGATGGAGTGGGCATTTAGCTGCTGAGTCACCGGCTGTAGGCACGGCTCCACTGGATGCGATGAAGTGGGCATCCACTGGAGGGGCCGCAGCTGCTCTTGCAATGCTGGCACCCGGGAGCGACGTGATGGAGAGGGCATTCAGATGCTGAGCCGCTACCCCTGCTGGTGTGCTGGGGTGCCGTCTGGGAACAGCAGGTTGGTGTCAAGGGGCTGTATTACCTGCTGTGAAGCTCCGGTTAGCAAAATGGCGATATATTGCACTACCTGCACAAACAGTCCTTTTTATACCCTTTATGTACATTTACAAAGTTAAATTTACTTCGGTTTGTCTGTAGGGACCCTATCCACTGTATCACTGAATTGTTGTGATATTTTGAGCCTTGTCAGAGACTTAAAATAGCAATTTATGTTGACGTTAGTCAGATTGCCCCACAGCTAGCATTATATACCGTTTCCTTGCAAACACATTTTCCGATCTCACTCAAAAATGCTTTGATTCACGTGGTTTTGGTAGCGAACCAAAGTTTACACTCGTGTTGATCTAATAATAGACCATAGGTTGTTTTTACACCGGAATTGTCCTTTAAGAAACATCCAAGATCTGCATTTAAAATAAATATGACACACTGTGTAAATAAGACAGCTTTGGAGTTGCTCTAAGATTGATTTATTTTCACTTTTGCGTAGTTAGCTACCAACTCCCTCAGCATATTTGTGTTTACGATAAGCTAACAGTAAACTGCCAAAAAACGAACCACTGGACATACAAAGACAAAAACGGCATCAAACATCTCATCTCACTCTCAATAATGGGGAGAAATAAAGGGTACAATGCCCCAAATATCGAAGTATTCCTTTAACATAAATCAAAAGTGTCTTGTGATTGAGGAGATCCCTGTTAGCAAAGGGTTCACTGTCAAAATAACAGTGTACCTACTAAACTAGAGATTTGTGCTACACTACTCACTCTGATAGACTTCAAATGTTATTGCTACACTGACAAAAAATGATAACCGTAGGAACCAAACCAATGGACGTACAGAGGTGGAAAAAAAGTATCCAACATCTTGTCTCAGACTGAGTAAGTTGGAAAAAGGATAAACCTGACAGTTTTCCTGTAAAGCCTGCATTATAGTAAAGTGATCTAATGTTCTGAACTTACCAGAGTGTTCTAGTTGTGCCTTATTTGCCTTTACCCACTTAGCTATTATACAGGAATTACTGGTGATTATTTATCAAAAAGATCATTGTGAAAACACTTTGTGAAAGCACCAATAGTCATTACTATAATATCAACACAATATAAATTGTTTGTGTTCAAAAATATGGTGTGATATTTCATTTTTTTTCCCATGTCGCCCAGACCTATGTGAGCCCAATGCCACAGATGTCCAGATTAACCCTTCATGTTTTTTTGTTTTTTGGAGCAATTTGTTAACAGTTGCCTTGCCCAAAAAATCCTAACACTTACTTGATTACTTAACTAATGATAATAAGCTTTTCCAAAAATCTAAACTTGACTTTTTTACAGAGGGGTCGAGATGGAAAACAGTGGTACTTAGAAGCAAACTTATCTGCATTCCTTCATGACAGGGTGCAGAAATGTCAGATGAACACAAAATCTTAAAAGACTCTGTATCTAAGTGAAACATATAAGCAGTTGTCATTCACTCTGTATGACTTCACTGCATGGAGAGTGTGATGGTCCAAGAGGGAACTCTGATCAACAGCAAACACATAACAGGTTGCTGTTACCTCATAGGCAAAAAAATGCCTCTCAAAGCCTACTGTATCCCACTTTTGGACAACAAGCTTGACTGAGTGATCCATAACCAGAATATTTTTCACCAGACCAAACTGGGGCTCACCATCAGCAGCATACAACAGAAATACAGTCATGCCAGGTCTGTATTGTGTACCATTTATCCTCACCCAAGCTGGCAGAAAGGTTTCTGTAAAAGGTGGGATATCTTCAAGACCACTTTGGACATCACCAAAACCATCCATTACAGCAAGCAAAGTGCTGTGACCTGGGCCAACTTCTGTTTCAGTTTTGAACACAGAACCAGAGAGGAGGGAGTAGCAGAGCATCACCTGGTGTCGAAAAGCCTCCATCCAAAAGGAGGAAGCTTTCTTTATCTACCTCCTGGTCTGAAATTCAAAGAGAAAATACAGACAATTAGGTTCAAGATGATGTCTATGGCTGCAGGCCCAAATTAAAGACATAAAACTTACAGATTGCTTCTGGCTATACAAAACAAAAATGACTTGCACAAAAAACTTAAGGAGCACTTTACACATAATCTCATAAATATCCCAAAATTTTAAACACTTTTGCTCACATTCATTTAGTTTGATAGTTATTGAGAGCTAATTATTTGATCCCCGTCCTGAACACTGTCCCCAGTGTTCAGGACGGGGATCCCTGGAACAACTCCTCAGCAGCTGCCCAAAAGCCCTTGGAGACGGGCGCTATCGCTGGCGCCACGACCAGGTGCTTAGGGCAGTTGCCGACAGCATAGCTACTGCCATTAATAACATCAAGGGCCACGATAAGCCGAAAACCATCACGTTCCACAGAGCTGGAGAGAAGCCCATTACACAACCACGGGCAAAGGCCGGTCTCCTCACCTCCGCCACAGACTGGCAACTGGAAGTGGATCTTGGCAAACAGCTAAAGTTCCCAGCCAGGATAACACCAACACAGCTTCGACCAGATATGATCATTGTGTCAGATTCCACCAAGCAGTTGATCATTCTGGAGCTCACAGTGCCCTGGGAAGAGCGGATGCACGTGGCCAATGAGAGGAAGCGTGCTAAGTACCAGGAGCTGGTGGAAGAGTGTAGGAGGCAAGGCTGGAGAACTCGCTGTGAGCCTCTGGAGGTGGGCTGCCGAGGATTTGCAGGGCAGTCACTCTGCAAAGTGTTCATGATGTTGGGCCTCACTGGGGAGGCTAAGAGGAAGGCCATCAGATCTGCAACTGAAGCCGCAGAGAAAGCCACAAGGTGGCTATGGATCAAGAGGGCAGAGCCGTGGGCAAATGCTGCTGGGACACAGGCTGGGGTCTGATCAACCCTGGTCGGGTCGCCTGGGCGAGGGTGTATGATGTTGAAAGACCCGAAACACCCAATGACCCCAGGTTACAGCACTGATGATGTGTCCCAGCGCATCCGTAGGATGTATCTTACACCAAGGAGCACTTTACACATAATCTCATAAATATCCCAAAATTTTAAACACTTTTGCTCACATTCATTTAGTTTGATAGTTATTGAGAGCTAATTATTTGAATTATACCCACCAGTGATGTCATCAGAACACAGGGAATACATGTGTTTAGCTGTATTTAACTGAGCACTCAATGTTCTGTGTGTTCTGAAGAAGTCACAGGTAGATACAATTTAAATCATCAGCTCTCAATAACTATCCAACTAAATGAGTGTGTGCAAAATTGTTTTACGTTTTGGGATATTTATGAGATTGTGCAAAACAAATCAGTATTGTTTTTCGGTAAAATGCTTGTTTAAGAGAAAATACTTTAATTAACCTCTGAAACAGCACTAAAGCCAGAACATCAAGGCTAAAATGCAGCGTCTACCCAGAGGCTGTGAGAATCATGAACTCTGTGCCGTTCTAACCAGCCCTGCACTAACTATTGTCTCTATGCTGCTCTGTTTTTATTTTATTGCTATCTTAACTTAGTTAGACAGTTACTGAGTATTTTAATTTATTGTTTAAATATTCATTTTAGTATTGATCTTGTGTGCTGCTGGACCTGAGTACAAATTTCATTTCATCACTCAATAGTAATGGTTGACCATTTGCCCTCAGCAACCAGATTGAGTCAACTGGCAACCATTTCATTGGTTCTGATTGGCCCTTTTGGCAACCACCTGTTCAGTATTTTTATGAATTTATTTTTTAAAATAAATTAAAGGATAATTTCGGCATTTTAACACCTGGGGTCTATTATCCAAAGCTTTTGCATCAGATTAACCAGGACAAAAAAATTTTTGGAATCGGTTCCATATTTAGGGGGAACACCGTTGCCGGGCAACTGAGAAACGGGGAAAGTGTCCTGCATCCACTAAAAGGGCTTATTTCACAACTGACAGGCTCAGATTGTTCTAAATATCTGAAAACATTATGGAAAAAATTGCTACAGATATACAGAGAAGAAAATGCTATACCAAAGGACTAACATTATTTTCTGAGGAAAAACGCTGTTTCAAGAGCGGATAGACCTGCTGCAGACAAAGAGGAGATAATTTAATTTTATTAGCTGAAGTTATTGTGTTAAGCTGGCATCAGTATCAGAAATCAGAATCAGAAAATTTTTTTTCATCCCAGAGGGGAAATTGGGTACGTTTGGGTAACGTTACATATTAAAGCATGGCAGGATAATGGCAAAAACAATCACTCAATAAGCCAGTAGTAACGTTATGTAGGCTAACGCTATCCCTGCGCAAATACGGTCATAAAGTTATAGAAAGGGCTACAACAGATACCGGAAGAAGCCAAACGTTAACACAACAGTCTATATCTGTAGCAGTCCTCTCCATAATGTTGTCAAGACACTTATAATAACAATCTGAGCCTGTCAGCAGGGAAATAAGCCCTTTTAATGGATGCTGGACACTTGCCCCGTTCTTTCCTAAATATTGGACCAATTCCAATTTTTTGTCCCTATTAATCAGATGCAAAAGCTTTGGAAAATAGACCCCAGCTTTAAAAACACTGGGAATATCTTTTAAGAGGTTTGCAAAGTATGAGGTGGGCCTCTCTGAAGGGATGCCATACAGTGTCAGGGGAGGCTCGGGGACAAAGGTTTAAAAAAAATTATTTTCATGAAGAATTTAAATTTAAGTGATGCTGTATTTTTATGAGTCATCAAAAGGACCCATGCTGCAGCACAGCCTAATGCAGTGGTTCTCAACCTTTAAAGACCCCAAATTAATGCATGACCCCCTAAAACTCGCTCAAGGACCTCTGGGAGGGTCCTTGGACCCCAGGTTGAGAACCACTGGCCTAATATGTAATTTAGCCAAAGAGATAGTTCAGAGATAATGTTAAAACTCCAAAACATGTGGCTGCATCACACTTCATGCTGCATATTAGAAGTAGCTAAATAGTAAATTTTTCTTTCTGTCCTTTAGTAGTTGAGTCTCAATGAAAATGAACTTACCGTTAAATGTGTCGATGAGGGTGTCAAGCTGCCATTCTGTCAATTTTTCAGCCACAAATGAATCCATTAGGCTTAATTGCATGCCTAGAATGAAATTTCAGATTAATTAAATTAAAATTTATAAAACTGTGCTGATTTTTTTTTTAAACAGATTAAACAGAACACAATTTTGGCATTCTCAAATTTTAATTCAGTACTGCAGCAATGTGTTCCACTATTCAGAGACTACACTTAAATTACTTTACTTGTTGTTAGTTTTTCCTCCACTAAATATTTCTTTTCACATATTACCCATGTGCCTGCCTCTTCTTAGATTTGGATTGAAAACTATTCATACATGATCAATGCCTCGTTTGTGTCAGCCAGCTGAGAAAATCCCTTCGATCATGTAGCTCGCTTATCTCCTAGATTTCAGAGTGAGACTCCTTGAGCGAGACAAGGAGGTTACAGAGCTATACTACACGTCTGTCTCTGTAGTTATCCTTTCTACAGTGTTGTCGGGCACTTTTAACAACAGTCTGAGCCCGTCAGGAGCGAAAACGAGCACTTTTAGTGAACATAAAATGCGCTGCCACTTCCCCCGTTTCATTACATTTTCACGGCTTCACGGTGCCGTTCTCCCTCAATATTGGAACGGTTCCAAACATTTTTATCACAACCATTCATTTCCACATACAAACACTGGAAGATAGGGCCCAGGTTTAAAAATACCGACATTTTCCTTTGATGTTAGTCCCCGGACGGGACGAAAGGGGAATACGGTGTTTGCTGAGTGATCACCTTTCCCCAGCCTTTAGTTGTGTTCCACTACCTGGTGATTCAGTAAAAGTTGTCACTGCCATGCCTTTAGCTGTCGAAGGCTCCGGTGTAACGTTTCGCCTAAACGGGGCTTCGATCTTATGAGACCGGCTAACCGATGTGTAGTCCCATTAGCTAATGATGCTAACGTGAACTGTAGCAGAGGCTAGTTTGTTTGTGTTACCATTACACTACATTGGCGGAAACCCTATGACTACATCGCAATATCAATACCTCATTTGTGTCATCCAGCTCATAAAGTCACGTTTAATCATGTTTGTATTGACCAGACGTCGTAGTTTGTTCATTATTGTCACTCACGCAAGCTAACGTTAGCAGCTGAAAAGCTAAGGCCACTTCGCAATATAGCTAATTATTGAAAGCTAGCGATAGTGATAGCTTGCGCTAGCGACAACCCCGGACAAACCGAGACATCTGGTCACCGTGGCCGGTAACTTAGCAAGCTCGCCTTGCTGCTAAAACATTTAAGTAACCATAAAGTTAACGTTACCCTGCAGTCAAGCGAGTCAACTCAGCAACTAATTGCGGTCATGTCCATCTAACAGTTGTCTCATATAATATCCAAACTGAAGGACAGAATCACACGGTTAAAACAAAAACAACAACAACAACAACAACAACAAAACTCACCGCTTTGCCGACCCACTCCATAACAGCCTCCCAAGCAAAACAAGCATTATTCCTCCCGAGTGATGGCTAGAGGCTGATTTATGCTTCGTCGCTCGACAGTCACAAGTGTCGAGCGGCAGAAATGAGAGAGTCGAGTGACGAACTTAGAACTTAAACTCAGCCTTAAGCTAGCTACTTTCAGATGAAGGTCCATAGCATCGACTTTTGGCGATTCAGTTACCGTTAACGTCAGCGTTAGATATCTTTAAACAAACCCGTTGTGTATTTTAATTTATTCACAACCATTCCCAGTGTCTAACAACGGCCAACGTAATGTTCAACGTCAATCACAATATGATTAACGTTAGCTTAACACTGCTAGCGTTAGATAAGGTCAACTGAAATAAAACTAGACAGAAGTGAGTTAACTGCACGGCTGGTAAAAACGCCATGCTCCTTAACTTGGTTTACCTCCACAACGTGTTAAAATAAAAGTGTTAAAATGCAAATGTGCAGCGGGACAGTAAATTTAAAAGACGGTTGGACCGTTAACGGTTAAATTTAAACGCCGAAGTTAGCTAGCTAACAGTTAGCGTTTAGCAAAAGTATTAACGTATAGTTGTCACAGAATAAAAACACTAACCCGCTTCCCAAATTATCTTAGATTCTACTGAGTTACAGTTAAATGAAGTTAAGATCATGCTGTTAAATATATAAGTAAATAATTCATACGTACCATAAAATCCTGTCCACCCTAACCGCTCCGAGTGAGGCTCTGAGTGCTCGAGAAGGTTCCAGTAATTTTCCACAAGGGATGGGTGGGAAAATGAGTGAACCATCGGTTGGGTCAAAGTAACCAAACTAGCTGTTTAACCCCTTTGACCCCGTATTGACAACACACAGACAACCCAACACTGTGTTTACAGTGCCCCAAACATCCCAGATTAATGACCCAGCATAATCAACCCAACGATGTGTTTACAAAAACAACCCAGCACTTTTTAGAGTGTAGTCACCCCGCCTCAGACACACATAAACATATTGAACCTGTCACTCACTTTTAAGTTGACGGTTCATCCCAACACCGAATAAAGTGGATAAACAGCACCTGGAAAGAGATTTACATTCATCTCACCGACGCTTAAAAATTATAGATCATTTTCAATATAAGGAGGTGCCGGAGAGACAACCGTTTACACTCACCTCTATGTGGGAGCCGGAGGAAGGGGAGGCCTTGGAGCCGCTCAGGCGGTTTATGGCCAACACCAGATTAGCCCTGGGAGACATCACACAAGTGAGATTTCCTAAGAGTAACTTAAGCCAGGCTGAAAGGAAGGCCCTACAACAGCTAAAATCAAATAAAGACATCATCATTAAACCTGCCGATAAGGGATCTAAAATAAGTATCATGGATAAAAGTGACTACATTCTGGAAGCAAGGAGACAATTAGAAAATAAACAACACTACTTACCTCTGGAAGCTCCACTCTATCTGAAAACACAGGAAAAAAATCAGATTTATTGTACAGAGCTTATATCAGAAAAAATATATTTCCGCTAAACAACGGGCTTACCTATATGGCGATGACCCGCCAAGACAAAGACAATTCTACCTGTTGCCCAAGATCCACAAGGACCCTGCCTCCTGGACCGTGCCGGACAGGGTCCCAATGGGCAGACTGATCGTGTCGGACTGCGGTAGTGAGTCCTGCCCGGTGGCGGAATACATAGATCATTTTTTGAATCCCTTATCCCAAAAACACCCGGCATACATTAAAGATACATACAGCTTTGTGGACAGCCTGAAATCAGTTACCCTTCCTCCGGGAGCATCACTCTTTTCTATAGATGTGGATGCCCTGTACACGAACATCAATACAGAGCAAGGATTACAGGCAATTAAAGATATTTTACTGCAATATCCGGATCCTAAAAGACCGGATACTGAACTATTAGAACTCCTCAAATTAGGATTAACGTGCAACGATTTTATGTTTAACGAGCAGTACTACTTACAATGATACGGAACAGCAATGGGGAAAAAGTTCGCGCCGGCCTATGCCTACATTTACATGGCGGAGTGGGAGAGGACAGTCTTCCCCAAATGCCCTAAGAAACCATTCCTATACTTGAGATATTTGGATGATATTTTTGGTGTGTGGCTACATTCTGAATTAGAATTCAAACACTTAATGCAGATTCTAAATACTCACCACGAATCCATTTCACTGAAGTACGACCTGCAGAAAGAGAAAATAACATTTTTAGATACAGAGGTGTACAAAATGGACAAATCGGGCGGCACGGTGGGCCTGGGAACACGCGTACACTTTAAATCCACGGATACGCACGCACTGCTCCACAAGACGTCATACCATCCACGGCACACATATAGGGGGATTATAAAATCTCAAATAATTAGATTTCAGCGCATCTGCACCAGGGAGGAGGACGTAGAGAAGGCGACAGGCACCCTGTTTCAGGCTCTTCGGTCCAGAGGCTATAGCAGATCCTTCCTGCGTAATATCAAAAAGGAAGTGCTGCAACAAAACATAAGAACAACAGAAATGTGCCAATCCACCGATATGATCCCGATGGTTATGACGTACTCACCGGCCGCTACGACGTTGTGCAGAACGGTCCAGGCCCACTTTGACGACCTCCAGAATGTAGACCCCACTTTCCAGAAGTATCGGTTGATCGCAGCCTATAGAAAAAACAAAAATTTAAAAGACATCCTGGTAAGAGCAGCTCTCCCAAAGGAGAAGAAGGACCCTCTTTTAAGTTATTTTTCGTCTTTCAAAATGATCACAAACAGACTTACACATTGTCAACGGCCAACCTTGCAGAGATTTAGCCCGGAAACGAGAAATTTAATTTATGGCATTTTATGCAAACATTGCTTTAAATGGTACATAGGCCAGACAAAAAACTTGCTACGTGAAAGGCTAAAACAACACCTGCTCCTTATTAGAAAGCCCATGAAGTCCACGGTGCTGTATGAACATTTTAGAACCTGTGGAGCAGAACACTTAAATATAGTGGGCCTGGAAAAAGGGAGAGGATGGTCACTCAGGCAACGTCTGTGGAAAGAAAAGGATTGGATCAACACACTTCAAACAAAACATCCATTAGGTTTGAATGAGAAAGACTGAAGTGGTGGGAGGCCAACGACCATCTGCACCAAAATAAACCCCCTTTCCTTTCTCATTTTTATAGTTTTCCTCTTTTAAGCACTTATTTACCTGTTATTTAGCTTTTTTAGCACTTATTTTTTATTCAAGCACTTACTCGTTTTAGCTTTTTATTACTTACCTTCTTACTTACCTGTTTTTAATTACCTATTTTAAATTTTGTATTTATTATACCTACCTCTTACTTACCTCTTTTCTATTTTTTGGTGCAGTGAGTTGACGTACCCCTTCTTCTTCCTGAAAATAAAATCTAAAAAGAACTTAAAGTCCAATCTACCTCTCCTTTAAAAGCCTGAGTGAGAATATGATGTTTCCCTGGAAAAAAAAAGAAAATAGAAAATAGATAAAATAGTTTCTTACCTGTAAGCTCTCTGGAGGTCTAGATGTACCTAGAAAAAAGAGAGATTAAATGTTAATTTACGTGCCAGAGCATTTTTCTAGTTCCCCAAACACCTAACCCTAACCCGTTTAACCCCCCCCCCTTCTCTTTCTCCTTTTGCCCTCCTTTTTTCTAACCCTTATACTTTTTAACCCCACTCCTTTATATAATTTTTATTTCTTCCCTGAGGGACGGGGAGGAGGCGTGCACTCCCCTGTATTAAAATATACAGTGTATTTCTAAATAATTTCTAAAAAAGGAAAATAAAATGTGGATACTTGATCTTCCCTGTCGCCCGTGCAAACAAGCCCGACCAGGGACAATAAGAATTATTTTGCATTTTACCATAGATTAATAGGACTTTCTCATCACCGAAACCTGTAAGAAATCTAACTGAAGACAACTTCTTGAAGACAACTTGTAATTGGTGTGATAAAGGTCCAAGGGTCAACAAGGTCACAGAGAGAGGGAGACGGTCTCTTTTTCCACCGTTCCTCCATGCCATTGGGATCCTAATAGATCCCAATGGCATGGAGTTGCCCGTGCAAACAAGCCCGACCAGGGACAATAAGAATTATTTTGCATTTTACCTAACCCTAACCCTTACCTTATATAATTATCAGTCAGGTAAATTGCCACCTGCACAATTTAGGCACAGGCGGATCGTACCTTAATCAAAGAAATGTGATTTTAAAAATTTTATCCTGATTTTAAATTAATGAAAATAGACAATGATCGAGATTAATTCAAATTATATTGTGAAAAACATAAATTATGCCGCTGATGATCAATAATCAAAATGGTCAACCATTGAAACAACAAACAAAACACAATATTCCTCAAAAATCCAGTCCCCAAAAAACATAAAGTCCAGTGTAAAGTCCAAGTCTGTCACAGCTGTTTGCACGTTACAAAGTTCCAGCAATCTTTATATGAACAAATCAAAACAAACAAAAAAAAAATGTCTCAGGCATGACCAGGAGGAATGTGGTGAGTCGCCCAAAGTCCAAATAAAAAAAAACTGGTAAGCTCACCAGCAGCCCCATTGGCAAAAGAAGGATTTGATTTTTATGGCGAGTGAACCATGGACTGGTCTCAGGTACATGATCGTACAAAATAAATAAATAATCTAATTCACTTAATGATGGTCCTTACCTATCCGTTTCAAACATTACACTCTATTTTTTGATTTAAAAAAATCTCTCAATTTCTATCCCAGAATATACTTATATGGTGTACACCTCTGTGATCATTATCTCCATAGACTATTTTGAAAACTGTTATGGTCCAACATTGCTGTATGGACATGTATTAACACCTAACATCCCATATGATCTGCCATCTCTGTATGGCCATACAATAACAGCGAACATCTCTGTATCCCATTTTCTAAAGTTTTATGGTCCAACATCTCAGTATGGACATGCAATAACAGCCAACATCTCTGTATCCCATTTTCTAAAGTTTTATGGTCCAACATCTCAGTATGGACATGCAATGACCAGACAATTAACTTTTTTCTCAGTTTTTATTTTGAACAAATGAACCTTTTATGCAAA
Source organism: Myripristis murdjan (assembly GCF_902150065.1). Classification (NCBI taxonomy): domain Eukaryota; kingdom Metazoa; phylum Chordata; class Actinopteri; order Holocentriformes; family Holocentridae; genus Myripristis; species Myripristis murdjan. Next base: position 59,012 of record NC_043989.1, read on the forward strand.
CTTGGATTGGGGGGTTTGTAAGGCAATGTTGGGCTTTTTTTGCACCATGATATGGTGACCTTTTTCAGTTTTTATTTTGAACAAAATTACCCATTAATGTAAAGTGAGTAAAGAATAAACCCTGACACTATCAGAAGTACGATACAGATAACGATAGCTGCCACGATCAGCCACTCTTCGCTGGTCCACAGGTTAGGGCAGCACTGAAAAAGATAGAAGGAAGAATTCTGTCAGTGTAGTTGTTTTAGTTGTAACATAGGTATGTAATCTGTCAATAAATTTACTGCGCTTAACCTGGTGTTTACAACAATGACTCGCACTCCCTCATTTGCGCTGCCTTCACCTTCAGGAGATTAGCATCATAAGATAAGATGGGATAACAGACAAGGGTGGAGGCACCGGTGTGAGAAGGGGAGTAGCTGCTACATTGGAGATGTACACATGCGTAGGAGAAGGGGGAGCTGTGGTGGAGGTGGGTGGGGCCACAGTATCAAACCTGTTGAATAACTGGTTGAGTTCATCAGCTCTTTCCACATCACCCACTATTGGCTGTCTTTTTGTTGTAGCCAGAGATGGTATTGATTCCTCTCCACACCTCTCGGATGTTGTTGTGTTGTAAAGTCCTCTCTAATGTCAGGTCCAGCAGGTGTTTAACTGTAATGGATGGATGGTGGGTGTTGAGGGTGTGTATAAACTGTTGGAATGAGTCTGGTCCGTGGGGCCACGCTCTGATGATGTCATCCAGGAATCTATAATAGAAACATGGTTTCAGCGGGCACTTGGCCAGCACCTCTCGCTCCCACTCACTCATGTAGATGTTGGCGTATGACGGCGCATATCTGTGCCCCATCGCTGTGCCCTCCACCTGTAAGTATTGTTTCCCATCGAAGTCAAAGTCGTTTTAAGCAAATTTCCAACAGCTCCAGGAGCTCCTTGTCCGGCCGTTTGTTATCCGGATAGCGACGGAAAATCTGGCGCACCGCGTCCAGTCCGAGTTGTATATTGATATTAGTATAAAGACTGTTGATGTCTACCGTGAATAGCTGAGCGTTTTCCGGGAGGGTGAGGGAGCGGATTTTCTCCAGAAAATCGTATGTGTCTCGCAGGTATCTGGGGTGTCTGCTGGAGAGGGGCCCAAGAACGAGTCGATGTATTGGGCGACGTTATAGGTCGCGCTGCTACAATCCGACACAATGGGTCTTCCGGGAGGAACTGCGTAGGGAACTGTTCATGTGTGTGGTTCTTTATGTATTTTTGGCAACAGGTAAAACTGTCTATTGCGTGGATCATCTGGACCAATGAGGAAATCCCTCTGTTTTGCGGTAAGAAATTTTTGATTATGTAACTGTAGGATTATAGTCCAAATTTTCTGCTGTGTGTCTGGTTGTATGCTGGTGGTTATGGGTCTGTAATATTTGGTGTTTGCCAATTGCCTGTTGGCCTCTAGGGCGTACTGTTGCTTGTCCATTATGACAATTTTAGAGCCTTTGTCGGCTGGTTTTATTACAATGTTTGGGTTGTTCTGTAAGGATTTGATGGTGCGCTGTTCCGCCCCTGGTCGGAGGGCTGTCCCTCCAGCCTGGGGTGGAACGTAGGTGGCCCAATGTTGCCGGTCAGCTCGAATGAGGGCCTTGACCCTGCCGTCCAGCTGGCCCCATTTGGGTTCCCAGCCGGACGGCAGGGTGAAGGGCACCTGTTCACGGGTGGTGTGTTGAAAATGATAAATCAGTTTAATCCGTCTGTGGTACTGTTGAAGGTCCCTACGCAGTTCCTCCCTGTCCAGATGGGTTGGGGCGGGGATGAACATGAGCCCCCTCTTCAGCAGAGCCAGCTGCGCTTCCGTGGGGTGGAACAGAGTGGACAGGTTCAGGACGTTGGATGGCAATGACCAGGAGAGGTCCCCCGGGGGCGGGGCGACAGGCACTGTCAGACAGAAACCCTTTATTTGAAAATTTGACATATTTTTTCATGATCGATTTTACTGGCCACCCTTCATGTCTGTACAGATTATTAACCAATGAATGTATTCATAGAGCTTGTCTCCAGCTGGCCTCTTGTCTGATGATACATGGGGGAGCATGGGTTCACAACAACCGCACTTGTTGTTGTCATTCGAGATCTGTTGCATTTTTAATAACTATGAATTCTAATAAATCACTTTTGGTTGCACACTAATGGATGAATGTCTAAAAAAATGCAAATGCATTTCAGTTTGATTTGCTTGTAGGTTTGTAGGCTACTACAGAGTAGAGTTTAAATTCTCTGCCCTAGCCTGTTTTTCTTTACTTTTCTTTTTTTTAATAACTCAAAATAATGAGTGTATTTCCAGCTAGAAAACGCGACTCTCTCTCCTCCCTCCATCATTGTTTGTGTTTGTGTTGCTGCGTGGTGTTACACGTGAGTTGTCCTCATGCTGAAAATTTGACATGTCGCACACGTGACATCACTCCCAGAGATGCAAGAAGAAAGCAAATTTTTTTTTTTTTTATTACGGAAAATGACAAAAATAATAGTAACACACAGTGACTTTTCTTCAGTCTTCACTCACCTGGAGAAAAGCAGCACCTACATCAGAATGCTGTTTGTTGATTTCAGCTCAGCTTTCAACACAATCTCCCCCATGAAGCTGATTGGAAAACTGAACACTCTGGGCATCAGTACCACTCTCTGCAACTGGATACTGGACTTCCTCACAAACAGACCCCAGTCAGTTCGGATTGGCAGTCTCTCCTCCTCCACTCTAGTGCTCAACACCCGAGCTCCCCAGGGCTGTGTGCTCAGCCCCCTCCTGTTCACGCTGTACACCCACGACTGCAACCCCCGACATGGAGAGAACTCTATTGTGAAGTTCGCGGATGACACCACCATCATCGGCCGGATTTCCAACAATGATGAGTTCTCATATCGGGAGGAAATCAACCATCTTGCAGAATGGTGCACAGAAAACAACCTACTGCTCAACGTCAGCAAAACCAAAGAGCTGATAGTTGATTTTCAAAAAAAAGGAGGCAAAGACACACAACCCTGTCTACATCAATGGAGCTGAGGTGGAGCAAGTGAGCAGTTTTAAGTTCCTGGGAATCAACATAACAGAGAACCTAACATGGACTTCACATATCTCTGCCCTGGTTAAAAAAGCTCAGAAACACAAAATATACACAAATAAATTGGTCTCACCATCATTTTTTAACACTTTTTTAACAAAAATTTGCAACTAAAGTTATTTAGTGCTTATACAATAAACTAGCATGGCTAAACAGTGTTAGCACTCACTGCTGAGTCAATCAATGTAAATGCTCTAAGGTATTCCACCTCAGTAGAATCATCGGAATCATCTGCCTCTCACGCTGCTCTACAAAGCCCAATTTTAACAATATTGAGATCAACAGATGTCAAACATTGTCCACCATAAATATAACTGCATTTTAAGGATTATTTTCACTCCTTACCAAGTGGATGGTGACAGAATAGTCTTCCCGTGCATCAGACAAATGGCGCACGAGGGAATGGCAATATTACTTACGAGTTTACTGATTGGCTGACTGTTAAGCCCGTCAAAACAGAGCCAGGTAGACTTAAAGTGCAACTAGCCCTTTTTAGCAACTTGTAAGGAATCAAATGTGTGTACAAAACATTTTTTTTCTTTCATGCATATCAAATTTCAAACATTTTTAACCAACATTTTAACAAATATATTATTTAACCAACATTTTAACAATATATTGTTTTTAAACCAATATTAACTGTTTAAAAGTGCATATAAATCAATTCAACATGAACTATTCATAATATTTTAGAGCCTGGGCTACACTGGCATCTCTTGCTCCCACTCACTCACCTAATGGCGCAGGTGTGCGTGGCGCGCGGCGGCAACATGAAGGGGACGTGACCGCGGGTCAGCAACTCATCATCTCCTTGGTCGCCACCTACTCCAGGCAATACACACAGCTGCACAGTCAATGGAAGGACAACTTCCAACATCTGCTGTCCAATCAGGACCCCTTCAAGGACCAGGGTCATCTCAGCACTGCGCAGGAACCCCAACTTGCGGGACGCGCTAATCAGAAAAGACAGGAGAGACAGTGGATTCAAAAACTAAACACCACGACACCAAACGGGCTGAACGAGAGGTAGCGAGCCAGGAAGAGACACACACACACATGGGGGACAGGACACGCAGGGGGGTAGCAAAATAGAAATTTATTCTTGGGGTGGGGGGGGCACTGCGGCGGCAGACAAAAACAGAGCACTTAAAATCGGAGCACTTACCTCTTTGATAGGAGCCAGAACGGACAGTTTCTCCACCTTGCAAAAAAAAAAAAAAAAATTAATTCTAATTGGGCAAATGGGAACTAAAATACAAAAATTAAATAATTAACAACAGAAAAATAAACTAGAATAATTTTATAAATTAAATAATCCCCAAATCGGCGGAGACATCCTCCCTTAAAAAAGTATACACTCAGGTGGATGACCTCTTGACCCTTCTCCCCCAAATCCGGGCCTACAGGGGAATCAGCTTGCCCAATCTTGTGTTTTTTTCTTGTTGCTAGTCCCTTTGCAGACAAATACGCGGAGAGCAGTGCCATGACCTATATGAATTAAATAAGCCTAATCCACAGAACATTGGTGTGGTCGTATTTATTTAAGTGAATTGATTTTTTTTTCTTTACTTGTTCGTTGTTTCTTCTTCTTCTTCTTCTTCTTCTTCTTCTTCTTATTATTACTTTTTATATTAGTCCATTTTATTTTTTGGGGGTGGGTGGGTTGTTTGAATGTTGTTGCATATTATTATTTTCCTTCCCACTCATTATTTAGTTACTCACTTTGGCCTTTTATTTTTTACTTATTTATTTATTTATTCATTTATTTATTTTTCTTTACTTCTGTCTTGCCTTTGGCTCGTTTTGGTGATGGTTGTGTATGGTGGTGATGGTAGTATATGGTGTATTATTATTGTACAGGGGGTTGGGGGCTTCGGGACTGGGCTGGGGTAGCTGAGGAACATGGGTGATGGTCCCGTACCTGGCCCTCGGATGGCGCGGCATAGCCCTGGCGGGGCGGGGCGGGCACAACTGATCTCCATCCCTACCCATCCCTCCCGCCAAGGTTGTGGAGTGGCAACACTACTACCAACCAATACAATAACATTAACTTCAAAACAAGAGAGTTCACTCCTCTGGTGGGCAGACTCCCTCCTGATGGGTCTGGGAGTGGCCCTGGCAGAGGATGTGCCTGGAGCAGAGCTGCTTTGGGTCAGCAGCCTCCTGAGGGTCGGGGTGCGGCCCAAGGTAAGACCTCCCTCATAATAATTAAATTAAATTTAAAAAAGAAGAAAAAAAAGGAAAAAAAAAAAGGGGGGGGGGGGGGGGTGGGGAGGGGGGTCGGGGGTCTGTATGCGTCCTGCTACACCTGTCTCCCCCTGGGGTCTGCGACTGTGCTGCTGGGGGTCTGTGTGGGGGGCTCTGTGCTCTCTCGGCTGCCCTACCTGGCCTCGTCCCTCAACACTATCCTCAATATTAATATCATATTATACACTTGAACAATAGATTATGAATCAAGACAATATTGCTATCATGCTACTGCCATCATCACTCTTACACTGCTATACTATTATTATTATTATTATTACTATTATTAGTTACATTTAACATATTGTCACCATAGTATTGTATGTCATTTATTATTCCATTCTACACTAAAAAGGGAATGGAGAGGAAGGGGAAAAAAGGGAGAAAAAAGGGAAAAGGGAAAGGGGAGAGAGAAAAAGGGAAGAAGAAAAGGAGAAAAAAAAAGTATGTACACATACACACACACACACTCACACACTCTCTCTCTCACACGCACACACACACACACACACACACACACACACCCTTTATGCTACTACTGTTTTATGTTTTGGTCTTGTTTGTATTTGTATTGTATTTGTATCTGTTCTTGTCTTGTATTGTTGTTTATGTGTCACAAGCAAAATAAAAAAATAAATAAATAAATAAGTGAATTGATTGTGTTAATAAATAATAATTAATAATTTATACCTTATTACAGCCTTGGATGGGTGGCCACCTTGCCCAGGAGTCATCTCCTCCTATTGTTGTGAACCCTTACATTGCATTACAGAGATAATTGTAAATAATTTTTTGTGCCTTCTTGTATATTGTATTATATTTGCATGCTGAGCACTTACCTCTCTGCTAAGCTATGAGGCCAAGGGTCCTCTTACAGGTCACTCCTGGGTGAGACGGACCACTCACCAGAGCCTATGATTTTATGCACTTATGGAAAGTATAAGTATTATTATTGTATTGTACTGCCTAATGTATTGTTGTTAATGAGGTAGTGTTTATTATGAATTTACCTTTTTGCTCTGCTGTCTGCTGCAGTGTCCCCTCCTCTCCTCTTCCTCAGTCCACACATACACACATCCTGGAGTGTGGGAGGCGACAGTGTGCAGGCACCTGTGCCAGCGCACCTGACCCACAAATAGTGGTGACTTCAACCCCAATCCTTTTCACCTAACCCCAACCCCCACCCCATCCCTAACCCTAACCCCATCCCAAGCCAACACAATTTGTACATAATTTATATTTTATTCAAAGTTCAAAACAATAGGATAATTTACATATAGAATTTAAGATAGATTTTAAAACAATAAATTTTGACAGTTAAAACAAGTTGACTTAAAAGTTAAAATATTCAAACTTAGGAGTAACAAACAAGGAGATGATGGATAACGTTACTAAATAAGCAGAGAAGAAAATAACGAAAATGATACCTATCGAACAGTATAGGAACAGGCTCATTTTGCTCTGACCACGGAAGAGACTGCATCTCTCCATTTGAGTTCCAGAGTTTTTCATTTTTTAAGTGTGCCAAGGCCTGAAGAAGACTCATAGCAGTTGAAACGTTGCCCTATTGAGCACACTATTTATTTTAGTTGTACTTTGAACAGAAAAGAGAAATTACAGAGCAAGAAGAGAAATTTCATCATCAAAGTTCATAGATAAGTTCATTAGGATTTAAGAGTTAAGTTACTAACTAAATACAAGAATAAATAAATAATTAATTAATTACTAAAATATACAAACTAAAGGATAGATAACTGATTTATACTTAAAACAAATACAGAGTCATTACAAAGCCAAAAAGGAAAAGGATTGGAAATAGAAAAAGAAGAAGAGATAAAGGGGAAACCAAAAAAGAAAGAATAAAAAATAAATATAGAAAGGGACAAGACATAAAAGAAAAACCAAAAGGAGGAACATAAACAAAAAACATAAAAATGAAGGACAAATGGACAGTAGCACACTACGGCCAGAAATACCGTAGTGTGCCTTCTGGGAACCAAGACACGAGAGCTGCCTGGGGGAGGGCCTGTGCATTACCGCCCCCGCAGGGGGGCTGGTCTCTTTTTTCTCGTCCTAACCCTAACCCTAACCCGAACGATTTGTGTGCCAGCTGGGTCTTCGGATTGAACAGGTGGTGTGCTTCGAGGGCAACATCCCGTTAGATGTCGACCGAGCGGCGCACTTTGACCTGAAAGCCCTCCTGTTCCTCTTCCATGAGGAGCCACTCCTCCTGCCATTTAAGGACACGATTTTTGGGGATGGACTGCTGAAAGTGGTGAGGGCCGTCGTCGACCACCTGGTGGGCTCTCTCCAGGCCGACCCGGATAAGTACTGTGGGGTGGCAGACTTTGAGGCATGCTGGCGGACCTTCCAGGTGGAGTTGGCACTGGAGGAGCTGGTGCACGGGAGACCCCTCTCACCACTCGACTTTCAGTTGAGCTGTTGCCTAGGCACCAGCTCACTGAACGAAAAGAGCATCACACACCGCAGGGGCTTCCTGGGCCTGGCTCCTCATACCAGTGCCACTTCGGAGGAGAGACCTCCCCTCCTCCCCCCTCCCCCTCCACCTGGATTGAAGGGCCGCAGTAGACTCAACGTGATCACCTTTGTGAGTGCTGTCGGCATGATCATAAATGGTGATTATGTTGACTACAACCACCTGCGCATCCTCCTGATGAGCAAGGTCATTTCTCAAGCAGATCTGCAGAAGCTGCAGATCTTGTCGAGATGGACCTCGCCCAAGATCTTTAACATGATGATATGGAAGCTCCATGAGTCCATCCCTGTGCTCAACATACAGATCCCTACGGGGTTGCAGTGCCTGAAGGAGAACAGAGAGGAGGAGCCATATGAGCAGCCCCTGGAGGATGCTGACATATGACTGCTCGGCGAGACACCCCAGCTGTCATATAGTGAAGTTTGCGGACGACACAGCAGTAGTGGGATGCATCACTAACAGCGATGAGTCCGAATACAGAGAGGAGGGGTAACACCTGGTGCAGTGGTGCAGTGAAAACAACCTCTGCATCAACGTGAAAAAGACGAAGGAGATGGTGGTGGATTTCAGGAAGGACAAGCGCCCTCTCCCTCCCCTGCACATCGGAGAAGCAGCTGTGGAAGTGGTCTCCAGCTTCAGGTACCTGGGTGTGCACTAGGGCTGGGTATTGTTAAGAACCTCACGATTCGATTCGATTTCGATTCGATATTGATTTAAACACTTCGATATCGATTCTGTAATAAGTCGAAATGCTTAAATAATTTTTGCTGCTGACGTTAACTTGGAGTGACACACCCCCAGCTGAAATAAAACATCTGCCAGTGAGTTTATTAAAAGACAGATGTTTTTATGGCGCCGGCACTGGAAAGCAGTAGCCTATATTTAAATATAACTGTTAATATAAGTTAGTTGTAGATAAAAAAAAAAAATCAGCTGTGTTGGTGAGTTGCTGTCACGGCACCTGTTAGATTAAAAATGACTGAGAAGTCGGCAGAAGTATAACTATCAGTCCATGACAAAAATATTTTTTCCAGCGGATATTCTAGTAACAACATGACTGAGCTAGCAGAGCCGTTGGCTGGCTGACAAGGACTAGTTAACGTCAGATCTCATGTATTTCCGCAGAAACGGAGAGAATACCGGCAAAAAACATTGATATTTTGAGAGCGAAATGCTCACAGTACGAATACATCTTGATTATACGTTTAGTTTTGTTGGTAATAGTTGTATAATCACATTATTACATGAGAGGGTGTGCCTGACCGTCATTATTGTCACTTCAGTGATGCGCCCATCAGCATCAAGCTCACCCTCTCGTGTAATAATGCTTAAAAGGATAAAGGATGTGTGGAGTTGCATCTGTTTTGGTTTAGCCACAGGTTGCTGCATAACATCGGCATGGTGTCAGCTAAGGTGGCTGCGCAGGTTCATGGTATTATTACACGACCTTAATACTGCCTGGCACAGTTTACACACGACTTGACTCTTGTCTCTTACCTGTGTTCTGGGGTTACATGTAAATCCAAAGTGAGCCCAACGTCAGGTTTTAAAGTCACAGGTGCCGACTTAACGCTGCTGCTACTTGCTTTCATGTTGTAGTTGTGTACAGTGCGGCTTCCGTCCGCACAACGTGAATCACACGGAGGTGTTGCTCACCGCGCCCCCTACTGGTTAGGAGTTGAATCGATTCAGAGGCTTTTGTGAATCGATATTGAATTGTGAAAAAAGATATTGCAATGCATCGATGAATCGATATTTTTACCCACCCCTAGTGTGCACATATCCAGTGACCTCACCTGGAGCGCCAACACTTCCCGTCTGGTCAGGAAGGCCCACCAGCGTCTCTACTTCCTCAGGAAGCTGCGGAAGGCTGGACTGGGGAGCTCCGTCCTGAGGAGCTTCTACCACTGTGCGGTGGAGAGCGTCCTCTGCACCTGCATCACCGTGTGGCACGGCAGCTGCACTGCTGCTGAGAGGAAGGCTCTGCAGAGGGTGGTGAAGGCTGCACAGAGGACTGTGGGGAGCAGCCTTCCCACCACCTCGGACCTCTACACCTCACGATGCAGGGGGAGGGCCCTCCGCATCTTGAAGGACTCCACCCATCCCGCTCACAGTCTGTTTCAGCCCCTCCCCTCAGGCAGGCAGCTGAGGAGCATCCAGAGCAAGACCACCAGGCTCAGAAACAGCTTCTTCCCTGCAGCTGTCAGACTGTTGAACTCGAGCCATGCTCTGCAGTCTCCCATCTCATTCTCTCTCTCTCCCTTCTCCTGCACAAATCACTTTCCACCATAAGTGCAATATTACTAACATGCTTGTTTAGCACTAAGCTAATTCTGCACTGACCAAGTCCAACAGTTCCATGAATCCCAGTCCCGGGCATCAGGTTCTGTGGCTTGGTCCATTCTATATTACACTGTCTATATTATATATATATATATATATATATATATATATTTATATATACTGTCTATATTTACATAAGCTGTTTATATTTTTCTCTATATTTTTATATTTACTGCTTATATATATATTATATTTATTATTTATTATATATATACTACTTACTTATATATAGGCTGTTTATTTATACTTATTATATATATACTATTTATATTTTTATTTACATTTACATATGCTGTTTACATTTATTTACATATACTGTTTATAGTTTACATACTGTTTATACCCACACATACTGTTTATACCTATATATATATATATATATATATTTATATACTGTTATATATCTTATATTCTATATTTACACTTATATTTACACTTCTTTTTCTGGTCTTTTTTCGGGTTTTTTTTTTGGCTTATACCGGGACCTGAGTGCTAATTTCGTACCACTAGCATGTAAGTGTGAACTGGTATGACAATAAAGTTCCTTGAATCCTTGAATCCTTGAATCCTTGAATCCTTGAAGGATGTGCAGTCTGTTGACCCGGAGGACATGGAGGCCGGGCCTCCTGAGGAGTCCCCAGCCATGTGCCTCCCTGCTCACACCTCCAAGCACTGGAGTGACAAGGAAGACTCTGTGATAAACCTGGACCCCAAAGTCAAGAGGAAGGAGGCTTACAAGAAGTATGTGGAGTCTTGCAAGCTGGCCAAAATCCCTACAAGGACATTGGAGTCCTTCAAGAAAAGGAGGAAACTCTTGATGGACCAGGTGAAGCAACAGTAAATATTACTGTAATTCCTGTGTGTTGATTGTTTGTGTTATTGAAAAATGACCCCCCCCCCCCCCCCAAAAAAAAATTGTTTACTGTCTGTCTATTTCTACATTTGTTTGTCTGTCTGTTTTTATCTCTCTGTATGTCTCTGTCTGTCTGTCTTTGTCAGTCTGACGTCTGTCTCTCTGTGTTCTGTGTATTAAAAAAAAAAAAAAAAAAAAAAAACATTAAAAATCCAAAAAAATTATTACCCTCACAGGGACTCTGCTTTGACGTGGCGTGGGGGCTTAAGTGCCTCAGTGGTCCCAGGGACTCTACTGGTTGGTTCTACCCAGCTGTCCTACTCCTGTTTGGTAAGGCAGGAGTGGCCAGCTGGGTAGAACCTAGAACCTAACCCTAACCCAAACAGTAGAGTCCCTGGGACCACTAGGGCACAACCAAAGAGTACACAAAAAATAATGATAAAAATTAGCATTAGCATTAGCATCGGTTAACTTGGTCCATTGGTTCAAGCCTGGTAGCTTCCCTGAGCCTTACTGCCCTCCGGTGGATGGACTTGGGAAAACACCCAAGTCCAGCCCTAAGCCTGACTGCCCTCGGGTGGCAGAGCCCTAAGGCACATAGCCCAAGGCCTTACCGCCCCTCAGTGGATGGACTTGGGAAAACACCCAAGTCCAGCCCTAAGCCTGACTGCCCTCGGGTGGCAAAGCCCTAAGGGACATGGCCCAAGGCCTTACTGCCCTCCAGTGGATGGACTTGGGAAAACACCCAACCAAATATCAGAAAATTTCACCAAGTGTCATCCAAAAAAGTAACCCTGAAAGGGTCCATTCAACTCCAAATGGTCTCAAACATGCTCCTAACCACTTTCTGGAAGGTCGATTCGGGCTGTGACACCCCCGACTGGACCTCATTGATTTTGAATGGGGAGCGTTTTTTGCCCATAACTCCCGAACAGAAGGTCGTAGACCAAGCTGCCATAATTCGGCCACGAGCTTTCCAACGATGCAATCCCCATCTCTCTACGACTTACCGTTCCCGAGATACAAAGGTTTTAAAGTTGTTTTTTTTTTTTAACAAGTCCCGCCCACTTCCCGACGTCGTAAATGGTCGAGCTTGGTCTCGTTGGAAAGCCAACCCATGAGTATGGGGGGGTAGGACTTGGTTCCAAATCGTTCTCGAGTTATTTCGTTTTGTCCCGATGGGACAAAGCCTTATTCACCCCTTAACCCCTAACCTAACCCTAACCCTCACTTAGACATAAACTTACCAAGCACTGTTTATAAAATGGAATAAAAGTGTTTTTTTGTTTGTTTGTTTGTTTGTTTGTTTTTTCTAACCACCATCGGTAATAATCAGTGAATAAATATACAACTTTTCTGAGAATTGAACCCGGGCCGCCCAAGTGGTAATCATTAATCATAATCATAATAATAAACAGTTATTGTTAAACATTGTTTCCAAGATTTGTACCACAGGCATACACAAACGTGTTTTAAGTTTTAAGTTGAATAAAAATTGCCATATTATTGAAGAAAAACAATAATCTATGTCTTCATCTATCATCATACTTAACATATACATGTGCTTTTATCTCTTCAAATGATGGATAACATTTTAAACACTGGCTACACTGATATAGCAACTTGGAAGCTATGATGGAACTCTATCATTTTAAATGGCGGAAGCTTATATACAGGCTGATGCTGACTGGATAACACCTCTGACACACCCACAAAACAGAGGAAAACTACCTCCTATGCATGTTGCTCTCTGTTACAAAACGTTAAGAGCAAATATATCATTCAATGAGACAACGTCACACGTTACATATCGTAACATCATTGAATACACCCCAGTTTTCATTTGTTCCCTTGTCAGTTAAACTGCTTAATGAGGAAATGTCGCCCCAGGGGAGAGAACGGGGCAGGTGGTGAATGTGCTGTATTGTTTTCTGACACAAAGGTGTACATGTTTTCAGGATGTTGCATGTTGTCAATGTATATGGTATTGTATGTATGTGTCAATGTGTTATTATGTGCAGTGTTATTATGTATGTTGTGCAGCTGGCCCTCTGTCTACAAGACTATTTTCTCTGTTAGGAGACCAATAAAGTGACCCTTGACCCTTGAAAGAATTAATGAACAGCTTTGTTCAAAGTGAATACTGTTTGGTGAATACTGTTATATTTTATATGTTCAGAAAAAATATAAAACACTTCAATATGCTGTGACATCAGTGTTTATTTTACATGTAACGAAAACTACAAGGCTGACAGAAAATGTACAGATTTTGAAATGAAAAGAAATATTTTTAACATGTGCCCTTAATCATTCCTCTGCCTTTATAATGTGGATGGCAGCTCCTCCTCTTCCTCATCCTTCATGTCTTCATCTTCCAATGATTTCAACCTGAGGCAACACAACATATTTAACCACCTGCAGGGGCCACTGTAGAGGCTGTAACTGGGGTGAAACAGCATCAGATAAGCAGTGGTCAATAGGACTTTTCCAGAATCAGATTTCTAAATTATGTTTGTTTTTTTTTTTGTTTTGTTTTTTTGTTTTTTGATAGATAGATATACTTTATTGATCCCAACAAGGGAAATTCTGGTTGTTGGGATCAATATCAAGTATATCTATCTATCTATCTATCTATCTATTGCTTAAGTTATATAATTTACATCACATACTGCTGCTGTAACTAAACCTGAAGCCATCAAACTCAATAGATGCACAATATATTACAAAATATGTTTTGCTTTCTTTTAAAGCAGGAAAAGCTTTGCGTTTTGTTGTTTTGCTGACAGGTTCTTAAGTGTGAACAAGGTAAACACTGGTAACACTAAGAGGTCAAATGTCAAACTGACCTGAGCAGCTGTTTATCACAGAAGGTCCTGAAAGACTGAACTTTGGACTTGGAAAAATAAAGAAAGAGAGACAGACAGACAGGCAGACAGACAGGTAGATAGAAATTATTAGCATTAGGACCATTAGCATTACTAATATTATTATAGTACTACTTCTGCTACTTATTCTAGTAGTATTTGTGTCTAGTTGCCAGCATTACAGTATTACTAGTTTTGTCTATAATTTCTCATGTAGGATACTAAGTACTGCAGTAGTAGTAGAGATAGTGGTAGTTAAGGTGTGTTCAGACCAAATGCAAAGTAGGTGTTTAACGCAGCGCAAATACCTACAAAGTCAAGACGTGAATAGTAGCAGTAGTAGTAGTACTACTAGTAGTAGTAATATTAGCAGTAGTAGAAGTTGTAGTAGCAGTAGAAGAGACTGAGTATAGCTGTAATGTGGGGTTTATGCAGCACCAGTTCCAGCAATAACGGATAAGCCTGAGTCATGTGATCTCATGTGATGTCACAGAGACGGAAGTGAGAACCTCACAATCTGAGACACAAACACAACTGCACCTGCTCAGCCCTTGTACTATAAATACTAACAATACTATCAGTAGTATCAGTACTATTAGTATTAGTTGTATAGAAGTACCAGTACTTCTGTCTCAATAGAATTCAGGCTCATTAAGTTTTCCACCAGCTGATTAATCTGATTGGCAACCTTCTTCTCAAACCTCTGCAGCAGGAGCAACCTACACACAGACACACACACACACACACACACACACACAGAGAGAGAGAAAGAGAGAGGCTTCGTGATTAATCTTTCTTCTTTTCCAATTCCAATTTAGGTCATCACAATCACAAATAAAAAAAGTCCAAATGATGTCTGTGGTCAAACTGCCTGGAGCAAGAAACACTGAAAATGACTAACACCAACATGTTCAATGTGTAGTTTATTTGTTAGAACAGCAGGTGGCAGCAGTGCACCAACATAGTTGAATGAGGCCTCAGTTGTCTTATGTATTTTTAATTAACTAATTAATATAATTCATTAGTAGAAGAATGGATAGCCTGGCAGAGGTGCAGGGAGCCAAAAAAGTTAACAGCTGACTGGATTTATTTCAGCTGCTCTGATTACAGTTCCTTAAAGTCATTGTTATCTGTGTTAATAATAACGGCTGTGGCACTGTCGACCAATAGGGGAATAGAGGGTGTTACCTGTGGTGATGGACAGCTCTGAGGAGGGAGGAGAAGTGTTGTGGATGTTCGCTCAGGGACTGAACAACCTCAGCTTCAACCTTCTTCCAACTACCCTATTAAAGTAAAACTTTGTTTTTATATTTATACTTCAATCAACATATGAATGAATCCATTCACAATAATCCCATAATAATCCCACAGACAGTGAGGTTTGAGCTCCAGATTGAAACCTCAGATGTATTCCAGAAACGTCCTGTCTTTAATCTTTAAGACCCCATGAAATGGAGTCTTACTTTCTTGAGTTGATTTATTTCATGTTGAAACAGGAAATTTGGGCGGGACATGGTGCAGGGAAGAAACATTCACAGTTGCAAAACAACAGGATCTCACCCTGCATTCCAATACCCATACTACCATACTATTTAGTATGCAAGAACAAGAATTATTATGTACCAATACATAGTATGTCAGATGCAGTATGTCAAGAGTACCAGGATGTTCTACTACATCCGCTCAGATTTCACAGTGTGCATGTCAGCATGCTGCTCTGGCCATTCTGACCCACAATCCTTTGTGCAGCAGACGTTACGTTGCACTGACTGAGCTGCGTGTACAAGCCACACCCACATCCGGAAGACAACACACACACACATTGCACTCACCTCGCTCAGTGACAGCAGCAGCAACAGGAAGACAGAAGATTAGAAATATGACATACAACAGTGCATTCAAATGTAAGTACTATACATATTTACTGCTCGTGTGTATTTTTAATACATTAAATCCAATCCAATCCAATCCACTTTATTTATATAGCACATTTCTAAAACATAAAAAGTTTATCAAAGTGCTGCACAGTAATTTACAATAAAAGACACAAAGAAGATAAGAGTCATACAACAGATTTAAAAAACAAAACAAAACATTAAAATACCATTGTTGCACGAAGCTGAGATGATAAAATGTACAACTGTTAGACATACAAATTTACCTCACATGAAGTTGTTGATGATGCACTCGGATATTAAGTATGTTCGCTAGTGTGTTAAGTAAGTTACTAGTTGGTCATCAACATTAACTGCCTTTTCTCACTGGAAAATAATTCGTTTCTAATGTTAAGGTCGAATGGTATCCCTGGCAGACTACATTTTGTCCGACCCAACACATGTACTTTTTGAAGAATACCAGTTGCTGCCATCCAACAGGAGATATAGAGTCCCTATAGCCAGATTAAATAGACTGAGGAACTCCTTTATTCCTCAGTCGGTTAAAATGTTGAATCAGTTGGGCTAGTCAGGGCACTGAATTATTGTTATTGTTGTGTAAGGATATGGAGGCACTGCAGCCACTTTGAGGCATTGCGCCTATAGCACATTATTATATGTCTGATGGATGTCTTATGTTATATGTTATATGTATGTGTGTATATTATTTGGTATTTGTTGTTCTGCCACGAAGAACAAGAGTCTCGGACGCAAGAAAAATTTCAGAAGAGACTCTAACAATAAAAAAGTACTCAACTACTCAACTCAAGGTCGGATGAACACACTGAAAGACTCATTGAATGGAGGACAGAAAATGAGGACCTCTTCACTGGCAAGAGAAATGCGGCCATGAAAGGATTTGAGTGAATAACATTATTATGTGCTTATATACTGATACTTAACTGCTTATTTATACACTTTATACTCGGTTGTGTACTTTTTAGATGTTACATCTTACACTTCTTACTGTCTTCTCAGTCTCCCAGCAAAATAATGTCACAAAGTACAATCAGAGTGACAATACACATCTTTAATCTTGTTCAGTTTCCTGTCCTCTTAGGATGTTTATTGCCACAAATTACCTTCAGGGAAAGGTCCAGCCTGCCTGGGTCAAGAAAAAGTGGGAGAACCTCCAAACAGAAACATAAGGTCAGTAAATATCCTTCCATAAATGAAAGGAATATCATCATACAATAAATTAAATGAATACCATTTTGCCATTAATTAAATGAATAGCACAATACCATTTAAAACAACAACATCTTAACATAGGCTTGGCTGTGGTAAGGAATTTCTTGTGTCCAAACTAATATTGAATATAATCATGTTCCTGGCAGAGCTGAAACACAGTGGAGAGGGGCAGACACTGCTGCAGCCAGGAGATCCCTGACACCCTCACCAGGCTCCGGAGCCTCATATCCAGGCTGTGGACCATCATCTCCTGCTTCATCCTCCTCAGCCTCCATCATGTCACAGCAGGTGATGACAACCAGGGCAAAGGTGGGGCTCACCTCCTGGCCCTGGACAGCATGCTGTTGTACCTGGCCTGCACAGGATTCAGGTTAGGTGCACGGTAGGGTGTCATCAAACAGATGGGGGCAGCCAGAGAGCGGTACCTACCATCACCCAAAATGCACCATCCCTCTGGTGGATAGAGCTGCTGGACATACACAGAACTGTTCTTCAGTATGCGGGCATCATGGACAGACCCTGGAAAGCCACTGCAGGCATCAATGAATCTGCCATGATGGTCGAAGATGGCCTGGAGTTGAATAGAGAAGAACTGCTTCCTATTCAGGTAACAGGCCTCATCCTCTCCAGGGGGGCTTTATCCTTATGTGGCAGCAATCAATGGCACTGACTGCCACATGAAATGCAGGAGATCCTGCAAAGCCGGCAAAGCCGGCACCCACCTCCTTGATTTCCCGACAATCCTTTTCAGAAGCCCAACCACTGCCCAGCTGACTTTGAGAACCATCCTATGGACTGTTGTTTTGGGGATGTCAGATGCCCTCAAGACAACCCTGTTGCCCCCTCCTGGGGCAGAGCAGCTGTGAGTGCAGCTATGGGCTCCCTGCTCATGCAGAGGTCATGGCGGAGGTCAGACACACCATCCAAATAAAGACTCAGGATGGGCATGTTGGGGTTGAGGTGGCAGTATGTTGTGTGGACATGATATGAATGTGAAATAAATGAAACCAATATTATTTAAAAGCCTCATCTGAATTCCTGTAAAATACCATTCTGCCTGTTTTATATTGGTATAACTAATCTCACTCGTGCCAACACTCGTGCCAATGATGGTGATACAGAACACTTCCTTTCATACATGGTTTATTTAATTTGAGATACTAAGACAATAACATATTAGGACTGCAATGATCTGATTATATACCGTCACATATCATACACTCCTCCTTGAACTGCCACCTTATCGTGGTGGAGGGGTTTGTGTGCCCCCTAGGATGGAGCTATATTGCCAGGGGCACTTTGCCCCTGTGAGGGTCTTTCATTGCAAACAGGTCCTAGGTGATGGGCCAGACTAAGAGCAGTTCAAAACCCCCCTTATGAAGAGGAAAATATCGAGGACCGTGATGTTGCCCAGTACGGTGGCCCCACCCTCGAGCCAGGCCTGGGGTTGGGGCTTGTGAGCAAGCGTCTGGTGGCTGGGCCTTTGCCCACAAAGCCCGGGCGGGCCCAGCCCGAACTGGTGACATGGGTCCAACCCTCTGTGGGCTCACCACTCACAAGGGTAGCCGTAAGGGGCTGGTGCTTTGTGGATCGGGCAGTAGTCAAAGGCAGGGGCCTCGGCGACCTGATCCCCGGACACAACGGCTGGCTACTGGGACATGGAATGTCACTGGGGGGGCAGGAACCTGAGCTTGTGCGGGAGGTTGAGAGGTACCGACTAGAAATAGTCAGGCTCACCTCCATGCACAGCTTGGGCTCTAGAACCCAGCTCCTCAAGAAGGGCTGGACCCTCCACTACTCTGGAGTTGTCCTCAGTGAGAGGCGGCGGGCAGGTGTGGGCTTGCTTATAGCCCCCCAGCTTAGCCGCCATGTGTTGGGGTTCACCCCAGTGAACAAGAGGGGCGCCTCTCTGTGCCTTCGGGTTGGGGAGAGGGCTCCCACTGTTGTTTGTGCCTACGGGCCAAATAGCAGTGTAGAGTACCCGGCCTTCTTGGAGTCCCTGGGAGGGGTACTGGATAGTGCTCCGACTGGGGACTCCATTGTTCTATTGGGGGAACTTCAACGCCGATGTGGGCAGCGACAGTGACACCTGGAGTGGGGTGATAGGGAGGAACGGCCTCCCTGATCTGAACCTGAGCAGTGTTCTGTTATTGGACTTCTGCGCTAGTCACAGTTTGATCACAGTTTCATCTGATCTCTGGCCATATGTCTTAGACACTTGGGTGAAGAGAGGGGCTGAGCTGTCAACTGATCACCACCTGGTGGTGAGTTGGATCCACTGGCGGAGCTTGACAGACCTGGCAGGCCCAAACGTACTGTGAGGGTCTGTTGGGAACGTCTGGCTGAACCTTCTGTTGGGGAGGTCTTCAACTCTCACCTTGGGGGTAGCTTCTCCCAGCTCCCGAGGGAGGCTGGGGACATTGAGTCCGAATGGACCATGTTCTCGGCCTCCATTGTCGATGCAGCTGTTCGGAGCTGTGGCCGCAAGGTCTCTGGTGCTTGTCATGGCGGCAATCCCAAAACCCAGTGGTGGACACTGGAAGCAAGGGATGCTGTCAAGAAGGAGCCCTACCGGTCCATGTTGGCCTGTGGAACTCCTGAGGCAGCTGATGGGTACCGGCAGGCCCGGCATGCTGCGGCTTGAGCAGTGGCGGAGGCAAAAACTCGAAGCTGGGAGGAGTTCGGTGAGGCCATGGAGGAGGACTATCGGTCAGCCTTGAAGAGATTCTGGCAAACAGTCCTGCACCTTAGGAAGGGGAGACAGTACTCTGGCAATACTATTTACAGTGCAGGTGGTGAACTGTTGACCTTGACTGAGGATATTGTCAGGCGGTGGAAAGAATACTTCGAGGGTCTCCTCAATCACACCATCACGTCTTCCGTTGAGGAAGCAGAGGCTGAGGGCCCAGAGGTGGAATCGTCCGTCACCCAAGCCGAGGTCACTGGGGTGGTTCGCAAGCTCCTCAGTGGCAGAGCGGCGGAGATGGATGAGATCCGCCCTGAGTATCTCAAGTCTCTGGATGTTGTGGGGCTGTCTTGGCTGACCCGCCCCTGCAACATTGCATAGCGGTTGGGGACAGTGCCTCTAGAGTGGCAGACCAGGGTGGTGGTCCCTCTTTTTAAGAAGGAGGACTGGAAGGTGTGTTCCAATTACAGGGGGATCTCACTTCTCAGCCTACCCAGGAAGGTCTACACCAGGGTATTGGAGAAGAGGATTCAGCCGATAGTCGAACCTCAAATTCAGGAGGAACAATGCAGTTTTCGTCCTGGCCGTGGAACACTGGACCAGCTCTATACCCTGCGGAGGGTGCTTGAGGGTTCATGGGAGTTTGCCCAACCAGTTCACATGTGTTTTGTGGATCTGGAGAAGGCATTTGACCGTGTCCCTTGTGGTACCCTGTGGGGAGTGGCCCAGGAGTATGGGGTCCGAGGCCCTTTGCTAAGGGCTGTTCAGTCCCTGTACGACTGGAGCAGGAGCTTGGTTCGCATTGCTGGCAATAAGTCAGACCTGTTCCCAGTGCATGTTGGACTCCGGCAGGGCTGCACTTTATCACCGGTTCTGTTCATAATCTTTATGGACAGAATATCTAGGAGGAGCTGGGGGACGGAGGGAGTCCCGTTTGGGAGTCACAGGATTTCATTGCTGCTTTTTGCGGATGATGTTGTCCTGTTGGTTGATCCTTCGAAGCAGGACCTTCAGCAGGCACTGGGGCGGTTTGCAGCTGAGTGTGAAGTGGCTGGGATGAGAATCAACACCTCCAATTCCGAGGCCATGGTTCTTGACTGGAAAAGGGTGGCATGCCCTCTCTGGGAGAAGTCCTGCCTCAAATGGAGGAGTTCAAGTATCTCAGGGTCTTGTTTACGAGTGAGGGAAGGATGAAGCGTGAGATTGACAGGCGGATTGGTGCAGCCTCCGCAATGATGCGGTCGGTGTACCGATCCGTCGTGGTGAAGAAGGAGCTGAGCCGAAAGGCAAAGCTCTCGATTTACCAGTCAATCTACGTTCCTACCCTCATCTATGGTCATGAGCTTTGGCTAATGACCAAAAGGATAAGATTGTGGATACAAGCGGCCGAAATGAGTTTCCTTCACAGGGTGGCTGGGTGCTCCCTTAGAGGTAGGGTGAGGAGCTCGGTAACTCGGGAGGAGCTTGGAGTAGAGCCGCTGCTCCTCCACATTGAGAGGAACCGGTTGAGGTGGCTCAGGCATCTGTTTCGGATGCCCCCTGGACGCCTCCCTGGGGAGGTGTTCCAGGCATACCCCACCGGGAGGAGGCCCCGGGGAAGACCCAGGACACGCTGGAGGGACTATGTCTCTCGGATGGCCTGGGAACGCCTTGGTGTTCCTCCTAAGGAGCTGGTGGAAGTGTCTGGGGAGAGGAAAGTCTGGGTGTCTCTGCTCAGACTGCTGCCCCTGCGACCCAGCCCGGATAAGCGGTAGATGATGAGATGAGATGAGATGAGATATGATAGTTTTACAAGACTATGTTTACAACATTTAGTTTATTGTGATTGCACAGAGTACAAGTACTGATTCAATGTTAGGGTTCAACTATGACTACAATATAGAAGATTCTACCAGTATAGGTAGTGGTGTAAGTGTGGTATATCAAATCAAATCAAGATACTTTATTAATCCATAAAGGAAACTGATGTGTCACTACAGCAGCATTCACACAGACAGACACAAAAAAGACACAGCAACCCATAAAATATACAATTAAATACACGACCATTAAATAGAACAGATTTAAAAAAAAAAAAAAAAAAAACTCTAGTGAGGTAGAACAACTTATTGGTCATTAAAAAGCCTTATGGCTGCGGGCAGAAAACACTTTCTGTACCTCTCTGTCTTGAATCTTGGTGGGGTTAGCCTGTCACTGTGTGTACTCTTTCTAAAAACCCCAAGTGCATGGAGTGGGTGACTGTCATTGCTCATGATGGAATGCATCTTTCTAAGCATCCTCACACCAGCTACCTGCTCAACCCCTTCCAGAATGATGTCAATGATATTCCCTGCTTTTCTGATCAGCTTGTTTAGTCTGTTTCTATCAGTTGTATGAACCCCCCCCACCACACCACACCAAAAAACACAGCACTGGCCACAACAGAGTTAAAAAAAAAAAAAAAGGAGCACAGCAGCGGTTTACAGATGTTAAAAGAGCGTAGCCTTCTCAAAAAGTACAGTGCTTTTTTTAGGAGGGGACCTGTTCGACCTTCGTCCCCTGTATGAGGACAGGTTCCTGTTGTGGCCTTTTTTTTTCCTGAAGTCAAAGACCATTTCGCTGGTCTTAGTGATGTTCAACAGGAGATGGTTATTTTGACTCCAATCAACGAATTCACTGATTGTGTGCCTGTGTTCCTCCTCATCTCCACCTCTGATACAGCCCACAACAGCCGAGTCATCAGAGAATTTTTGAAGGAAGCAGGAATCCGAATCATGCTAGAAGTCTGATGTATAGAGGGTGAACAGAACCTTGAGGGCTCCAGTGCTTCTAAAAACAGTCCCTGAGACACAGTTACTGAGCTGTATATTACTGGGTCTAGAGGTTAGATAGTCAGTGATCCAAGAAACCAGCCCCGGCTCCACCAGCATTCTCCCCAACTTCTACAGGGCAGAGTGGGCCATGACAGTCAAATCTGTTAAAATCAGGTTCAGATCGTCTGCCAGGTCCTGGTCACCATCCAGCCGTGACCCACCTTTCCTCTCCAGCCCAGTGATCTTCTTCATACCGGACCAGACCTGCCTTGCCCCATCATGTTGCAATTCTTGTTCCAACTTCTGCCTGTACATGTTTTTTCCCTCCTTAATTTTGCTTTTCAGCTCCTGTTGTATTTCTTTTGCTTTGATCTTGTCACCATTCCTGAAAGCCTGTTTCTTTTGGTTTAACACTGCTTTGAAGTTACTGTTAACCCAGGGCTTATTGTTGGAAAACACCTTATTTCTCTGCTAGGTACAGTGATGTCTGAGCAAAACTTTATATAGTCAGTAATACACTCAGTGAGACCACTGACGTCATCTCCCCAGGACTCACAGAAGACATTCCAGTTTGTCTGCTCCAGACAACACTGAAGAAATACAGTGGATTCTTGGAACCACATTTTCACAGTCTTTGTGGTGGCAGGCAATCTCCTGACAACAGGAGTGTAAGTGGGGGAAAGGTGGACAAGACAGTGGTCTGATCTACCCAGGGATGGCAGACCAGAGAATTTATAGGCGTCTTTCACATTTGCATAAAAAAGATCCAGTGTCTTATCTTCCCTTGTATTGCAGTTCACAAATTGCTTAAAAGTAGGCAAAGTGCTGGAGAGAGAGACATGGTTAAAATCACCAGAGAGAAAGATGAAAGAGTCTGGATATCTTGCTTGCAGTCTTGCGACAGTAAAGTGCACTACATCACAAGCTGTCTCCGCATAGGCAGTCGGGGGAACATAAACAACAATGACGACCACCACAGAGAACTCCCTGGGTAGGTAATATGGCCTTAAACTAACCACAAGGAGTTCAGTGTCCTTGCTGCATGTTTGTTCTTTGATGGTAGCATGTTTAGGGTTACACCATTTATTATTTATAAACATTGCCAGCCCACCACCTTTTTGCTTTCCAGTAGCAGCGGTGCTCCTATCCGCCCGGATAGTCTAAAACCGTCCACAGCTGTTATAGAGTCCGGGATACAATCCCTGAGCCATGTCTCACAGAGGCAAATCAGGCTGCTTTCCCGGTACTCCTTTTGGGAACTAGTCAGACACTCCAATTCTTCCATCTTGTTGTTTAAGGAACGCACATTACCCATGACCACAGACGGGAGAGCAGGTCGAAAAGCTCCCCTCCATGCCCTCTCCCTCAGCCACCTGTTTCTTTTATTTCCAGCTCTAGTTCCCCGGCGTCTCCTCCTCAGTCTTTCTGCCGGGATACTGTGCTTAGATCCGGCCAGTCTAGAGAATGGCACCAGCTCCAGAAGTTCTTGTCAAGAGTAAGTCATGACAGGCTGCTTCACCGTACTCTGTTGTTCCGCAAGGAGTCGTCCCAGGAGTAGGAATGTTTAAAACAGCCCCAGAGTTGTCCACCTCATGATTCCAGAGGAGTTACAAGCACACTATGCTACGATAAAAACAACAAACAGAATCTCAACCCTCTCAAAATTTAAAAGCTATGTAAACCACTTAAGAACAGGTTAAAAACAAACAAACACTGCGCTGCATGTGACAGGCAGCCGCACCACCGGTGCCATATTCCGTAAGGACGCCACCTAAATGATGAATGAAAATGACTAAATATGAATACACTATGGGCCAGGTATGAGCAGTATAGACTATTAAATATATAAATAGTAAAAGTCAAATATTAAGTAATGTAAGAATGCAAGCATGTTACACTACAAATAAACGTATTGTGACTGTAAGGCAGACAGAATATAGTGCCAGCAGCTGACCAGCTTTAAATACATATTTAACAACAAACATCTGCCAGCAACACAGAGCTACATTATATTACCAAAAGTATTCGCTCACCTGCCTTTACTCATACTATGAACTGAAGTGCCATCCCATTCCTAACCCATAGAGTTCAATATGATGTCGGTCCACCTTTTGCAGCTATTACAGCTTCAACTCTTCTGGGAAGACTGTCCACAAGGTTGAGGAGTTTATAGGAATTTTTGACCATTCTTCCAAAAGCGCATTGGTGAGGTCACACACTGATGTTGGTCGAGAAGGCCTGGCTCTCAGTCTCCGCTCTAATTCATCCCAAAGGTGTTCTATCGGGTTCAGGTCAGGACTCTGTGCAGGCCAGTCAAGTTCATCCACACCAGACTCTGTCATCCATGTCTTTATGGACCTTGCTTTGTGCACTGGTGCACAGTCATGTTGGAAGAGGAAGGGGCCCGCTCCAAACTGTTCCCACAAGGTTGGGAGCATGGAATTGTCCAAAATGTTTTGGTATCCTGAAGCATTCAAAGTTCCTTTCACTGGAACTAAGGGGCCAAGCCCAGCTCCTGAAAAACAACCCCACACCATAATTCTTCCTCCACCAAATTTCACAGTCGGCACAATGCAGTCTGAAATGTACCGTTCTCCTGGCAACCTCCAAACCCAGACTCGTCCATCAGATTGCCAGATGGAAAAGCGTGATTCATCACTCCAGAGAACGCGTCTCCACTGCTCTAGAGGCCAGTGGCGGCGTGCTTTACACCATTGCATCCGACGCTTTGCATTGCACTTGGTGATGTGTGGCTTGGCTGCAGCTGCTCGGCCATGGAAACCCATTCCATGAAGCTCTCTGCGTACTGTACTTGGGCTAATCTGAAGGTCACATGAAGTTTGTAGCTCTGTAGCAATAGACTGTGCAGAAAGTCAGCGACCTCTTTGCACTATGCGCTTCAGCATCCGCTGACCCCTCTCCGTCACTTTACGTGGCCTACCACTTCGTGGCTGAGTTGCTGTTGTTCCCAAACGCTTCCATTTTGTTATAATAGAGCTGACAGTTGACTGTGGAATATTTAGGAGCGAGGAAATTTCACGACTGGATTTGTTGCACAGGTGGCATCCTATGACAGTTCCACGCTGGAATTCACTGAGCTCCTGAGAGCGGCCCATTCTTTCACAAATGTCTTGTTTCACAGTCTGCATGCCTGAGTGCTTGATTTTATACACCTGTGGCCAGGCCAAGTGATTAGGACACCTGATTCTGATCATTTGAATGGGTGAGCGAATACTTTTGGTAATATAGTGTATGTGTGAAGGGTGCTCATATGGCTACTGGTGACTAATTCAATAGACAGGCTACTGATAATATAGGCTTGGAGCTGTTTATGTGAACATGTGAAAAACTATGAAAATAACACTGACAGAAAAATGCAGGTTCTTACACTGTAAGGAATAATACTGCATGTGAGCATCATCACGTCAGTTTATAGAAACAACACACATTATGACACAACAGCAACAGAGCTCTTTGGCACCTCTGACAGTGTGCACATGCACGTGCACATCTCTGGCAGCTCGGCGAGAGGCAATTTGCTGCATCTCTGCAGTTTGAAACAGCATCAGCATTCTGACAACAAACTTCAAATGTGGCGGTATGGATGGCGGCGGAAGAGAGCAAGAGGGTTGGAGGTCAGGGATGGCATATGTAGTGTGTCCCAATAGAAAGAAAGATAGATAGATTTACTTTATTGATCCCAAACTGGGAAATAGTATGCATATGCATGCGTACTGCATACTACACTACATACGTTGTAAGGGCAGCTGCAGTACATACTAAAAGTAAAAAGTAGAAGTATGCAATTTGGAACGCAGTGTCAGTTTGAGAGAGAAACATTTATTTTGAAGGAACAGGTGGATGAGAGAGGATGTTTAAAGATTTGCTGAGGTTTTATTGGTTGAAATTTCACTTTACAGCCATGAGCACAGAATGAGAACACTGTTTAAGATGTTCTGTTCAACAGGAAGCAGAGGTCATGTGAGATCATCAAGGCTTTGAGACAGGAAGAGTCGATTATAACATCACACTGATAGGGGATCTGTAAGTTATTACATTTGTGTGATATGACACCTGGTCACAGGTGTGAACCCTGATCAAAATAAACACTGTGTGTGGTGTGTGTGTGTGTGTGCACTCACAGTGAAGTGTTCTTGCAGTTGGGTTTTAAAGGTTTTGAAGGCAGCCATGATGCCTGATCTCAACTCCTCCTCTGACTCTGTCCCCTCAGCTGGCAACTCTGAGGACAGGAAACAGGAGGTAGAGCTGATCAGCTGATCACAGGACAGTTCATGTAAATAATAATAATAAAAAAAACTGATCTGGGATTACTGGTCTGGTTCATTTTGGTCTCTTGCCTTTCAATGCCAAATGAGGCCCCTCCCCTTCTGGTTTAGACTCCGCCCTCCTCCTCTGGGCCAGCTGCTGCTCAGCAGCTCCTGAAACAAACAGAACACAGCAGGGGGTGAAGATGAACCTGCATCACACCTTTCATGTTGATTTCAAAGCAGAGTTCTGTTAAAACTGTGAAACCAAAAAAACAGAAAATATAATCAACCTGATACAGACCCCAGTAACCTTTTGTACTCTGAGGCAGGGTGGGACAGTGAGTGACAGAGGGGGTGGGGACAAGGTGAGGCTAGACCAATCACAATAAAGTAGTAAAAGGTTTATCACACCCACTGCAACATGAGTGATGTCATATCCTGCTGCAGTGTGATTGGCTCCTTTGTTCCCATGTTGGAAACTGGCCGGGATGTTCCAGACAGTCCCAGACTCTAGGATGGGCAGTGTTTCTGTTACTTATGTTATGTTTTATCGTTGGTTTCTGACAGAGCTGAGAAACTTCAAATGTCATTTGTAACAAAAACCTGCATCACACCTTTCTGCTGTAATTTTGTAATTTCACCTTTCTGCTGTAATTTTGTAACTTCAAAATACTCTAACTACTTTCTCCATAATTCATAAAATTAAAAAGAATGAAGAACAATATATTTTCACGCACACATACACACGCACACACACGCAGTGAGTTGTGATGACATATAGTGTTTTGGTAATCAAGTTTATCTCTGCCAGGATGCGACACGGTGTCACACTGACGGCACCTTTGCCAAATGCTTGGGATTTTTTTTTTCCCTATTTTCCTTAATCAGTTATTATGATTCCTTTATTTCTAGTGTTCTTGTTTGGTGTTTTTTTTTTTATCATGTCTGTGAAGCCCTTTGTGGTACACTGTCGTATGAAATTTGTTTGCAATTTTAATTTTAACCAAGTCAGTCATTCAGTCATATTGCCATATGATGGTGATCATATGGACATTAAAAATGTCATGTCCACATAGAAACATCAGAGGTAATTGCTTTCACATTCCAGAATGAGCGAGTGTCCTTGCTGGAGTAAAACATGTCATTCATCAGGAACAATGGCATTTACAAGGCTTCTGCACAACACAACTGATGGTCCCAACCCCATTGATAAAGCAAGAAATTCCACTAATTAACCCTGATAAGGCACACCTGTGAAGTGAAAACCATTTCAGGTGACTACCTCTTGAAGCTCATGGAGAGAATGCCAAGAGTGTGCAAAGCAGTAATCAGAGCAAAGGGTGGCTATTTTGAAGAAACTAGAATATAAAACATGTTTTCAGTTATTTCACCTTTTTTTGTACATAACTCCACATGTGTTCATTCATAGTTTTGATTCCTTCAGTGAGAATCTACAATGTAAATAGTCATGAAAATAAAGAAAACGCATTGAATGAGAAGATGTGTCCAAACTTTTGGCCTGTACTGTATGTTATAGTGCATATGCATCGTTTATGCATCTGCCCCCAGCAGGTTGTGTGGCTACTTGCAGGTAACTGATAATAAACTGCAGGTGGATTTATAACAGCTCAAGAAATCGCAGGTCAAATGCACATTTATGGGGATAGTAAATCATTCCAAATCATTTCCATCTTGACTGTTTATGCGGGTGCCTCAATAACAGAAGAAAAAGCATTAGATGTTCTAAATACTGGAAAGCATTTTTTTCCTCTTCACATTTTCAGAATTCATTAATATTCTGCAAGCCAGAAATTTGGGAGTCACTTGTCTGCACAATTTATCTTTTAGTGACACGACCAGCTGAAAACAAAGGAGGGCAAACAGTTTTAACTTCTGTAATTAAAAAGGCCCAGCCGATATTACTCTGGACCATACAAAACCATACGCAACTGAGTTCTACTGAGCCAAGATACTAAATTAGTTCATCATTCTCTTCCATCTCGTTAAGAACATCTCAGACGTCAAAGAACAAGAAATAAAGGAAAGAACAAACATGACAGAAAAAGTCAAACCTGTGTTTGGAGCTGCTCTCTTCCTCCCAACGCTGAAGACTGCCTGCAAAACAGAAACAACAACATTACACAAAGATAAATAATATAATTTATAAACTCATCTCACAGAGCAGAGGCCTCACTTCTTTCTGGCATACAGTCTGGACCTTTTGCAAAGATTATTTTAATAAAGGGTTTGGGTTACATTATAATTTTTATACCTTGGAAACAATTTCTCAGAACAATTCACAAACCAACAGTTGATTCCTGCTGTTGAATCTTTAAGTTGACAGATATTCTACAAAATTATTGCTGCTGAAAAAAACGTTCATATATTTAACATGAATTCTGTAGTGAGGAAGAGGAAGACCAGGTCATCTTGTTCAACATAGTTCATTTCTGAATATATAACCCACATGTTCAACCTTAGTGTTATGTCTGGTATCATCCCAACACATTGAAGACTGCCTATGTTCTTCCTAATCATAAAGGTGGTAGCAAATCAAACTTACTTACAAACTTAATTACTGTTCAATTTCAAAACGATCTTGTCTTGCAAAAATATTGGAGTCTCTAGTAAACAAAGAGTTGTAATCATTTTTAACCACTTAATTCCTTACTAACTCTATTTCAGTCTGGCTTTAGGCCTAAGCATAGCTCTGCCACATCTTTAGTTATTGATAATGCAATCTCAGCTTTGGGGAAAAAATACTGTGCTGCTCTCTTTATTGATTAAACAAAGGCCTTTGACACAGTTGACCACTCTGGTTTTGACACTGGTAGCTGCTGGTGGTTTCAGAATCATTTCTCTGGTAGGTTGCAGCCTTATTTACTATTTATATAAACAATTTTACCTCCTCACTGTACAATTGTGTAGGATTCAGGTTTTCTAGGTTTGGAGCCCCCACCAACAAAGGGAATATCTGCTGTTTGACCGGAGGCTGATCCAGCCTGAACAGCCATCTCTGCCTGCCTGAGAGTCGTAAATGTGTCCTATTTGTCACCCTGGGGCCACCTGGAAAAATACTGAATAAACATTGACCCATACCACCGAGAGGACCGAAGGATCCCAACGTCACGCTCTGGCACCATCAAAGGCCTTAACATTTCCTTGGATTAACCAACCCTTAATTTATAGGTATAAGAGGTCAAAAAGGCACAGGAACGGTCTGGCAGGAAGGAATACGAGACCTAAAACCCCCACCTACACCTACACACACACACTCACACTCACACCCACAATGGACATCCTGAATCCTTCAGGAGCTTTGTTGCATCCTAAAAAGGTGAACTTTATCCTTGTCAATGGACTGTGCAGCTATATGAGTAACCAAAGGGTCAGCAAATCAGTAGCAAGGGTCAGGCTTGTTGGAGAAGCCTAAGTTACATCTGCTTGAATGAATTGGTAGATGTGGATGCGACTGTGTTGTGATTGCGTACGTCATGTTTGGTATCATTACGCTACTCAGGGTGAGATGAAGTCAAGTTTTAGGTAATCTCCAAAATTCCTCTTACAGGTTGAATGATATGAAAACCTGTTAGAGGAATACTTCCATCCTAGGGCCATTAATTCCCTGTCTGTGAAACCCCCCCTCAGGCGGCCCTGACTGGTCAGCAAGTTGAGACGAGGGGCATCCCTCCTAAAGTTGATGATACAGTTAGTCGCCTGATTGGCCAAACTTTCCCGCCTGAGGAGGGACTGCAGGGGTTAAAACCTCTGTGTACCTGAGAGAGAATTAGAGCTTATACCATCAGAGCTTCTCACCGAGAGCTTACTCCATCCGAGCTTCTCACTCCAAAGCCTCCGCAGGGAGAGCTTACAACGTGAGAGCTTAGACCAGAGGTGTCAAACTGGTGCCATGGAGGGCGGAGAGGCTGCAGGTTTTCATTCCAACCCAAAACTCCACCAGGTGATTTCACTGATCACCCCACCTCCAAGCAGAGAGGAGGGACCAATCAGTGAAATCACCTGGTGGAGTTCTCGGTTGGAATGAAAACCTGCAGCCTCTCCGCCCTCCATGGCACCAGTTTGACACCCCTGGCTTAGACCATCAGAACTCCTCACCGAGAGCTTACACCATCAGAGCGTCTCATCGCAAAGCCTCCGCAGGGAGAGCTTCCAAGACCCACGCACCCGCAGAGCTTCTCCTGTGCGACTCCGTTCCAGCGAGCGTCTGTTCCATCTCGAGCCTTAGCTCCAGCTCCGCACACTGCTATCCTCTCCGGTCTTCTGCTGCAACCAGCTGGCCCTCCGTCGTCAACCCCGCAAACTTCAAAACTCCGGCAAGATTTGCTTCCAGGCTCAAGAAAGTAACCTAACCCTCTATTTGTCTAGGCTCTGGTGCAGTATTTTAACTTCATTGGTTTACACCCCGCATTCCCAAATTGACGGTAGAAATAATCAGGGCTCACTCTCTGAGGTACATTGATTCATTTTACGTAGTTGCAATATCTGTTTCGGTGCCACTTTTCAGTTACCGTTTGTTTGTTATCCATTCCATGTTTTTCAACCCTCTTTGCCCATCCATTACATGCCTCATCGTTTTTTGGCTGTTTGTATTTTGTTTGCCTTAATCATATATTCATATATATTTCATTCTACCATAGTTAGTTGTTTATAATCAGTAGTTGTAGTAATAAAGTGTGTTAAATTCACGTTCATTGTTGAGTGGTTTTGTGAGTGGAATTCTTGATCCCTAATCGGAAAAGATCTAACTGCCCTTGTTGTGTTTATGATTATTTCCATGCCTAGGCTATCATTTCTAAAGGTGTAATATTCCCGATACAAACAATTTTTCTGCCTGATCACCAGAAACATAGTTCAATCGGTCATTGTTACATCTCTCCTCCGGCCAAGTTGCCGTAATAAACTAATCATCACTCTCAGGGTGGTGAATAATTTATTCTTATCATTTCCCCATTTATTTGTGATAGTCTATTCAAGCGATTAATCCTACAATAATAATGTTTTACGTTATTGGAATAATAAATGTTTTGACTCGGGTTAGGTTAACATCACTGCTTGTCCGTTCTGACTCTAACGTTACATTAACATTGAAGTTGATGTGAACTAACCCTAACCTGCTCTGGAGTGTAGGGGCAAAGCCAGTGTTTACAATGTTAACATAAGCTAACCTAACCGTTGCGAGAACATAATGAAATGGACAACAGCATCGTCAGATTGAATTGGAGATGCTTGAAATGCTAGCTAGTTGCATTAGAACATGTTAGCTAGGGAGCTAACCTTTGCCAGCATAAACGCTGCCAGTCCTGGATGTCCACGTGTAACCTCAACTCTGTCTCGTACTATGCTCTTATGCATAAAGGGATTCAGCACCATGTACCATGTAGGCTACTAATGTTATTTATGTAGGGGAGAGTGGGGTAATTTGTGCCAAGGGGCAAGTAGTTCCACCCCTGTTATCTAGAAAACCATAAAAGAAGTTGGTCATGTGACCACATATTTTTGATGAGGCATCCATTACACTCATCTTATAAAGAAGGGAGACACATGGCTTGAGAGGTAAGCACATTTAAGTTCAAAAAACATTTTTTTGCCCTCCAAAGTAAAATTTCCATGATAAAGGTTTTTTGATTGCTGTGTTTGAACAATTATAGAAAACTTTGAAAACAGTTCACACAGGTTTTAGTACTTCAGTAAGCTACACCATGAGTCTATACAGTCAGCATGATGTTAGCTCAAAACACCTGGGGGAGGCATTTTTTTCAAAATGGTGGGCTTGGGGTAATTTGTGCCAAAGGGCCTTGGGGTAAGTTGTGCCAGTGGCACAACTTATGATTATATACTATATATTACTTTATTGTATTTTATTGTTATTGTACATTGTCTTCTTACCTTTGATCACTAAAACTGTTCAGATTCAGATGAAGATGATTTGCAGGTGCTCATTTTGGAAGTTTTATTTTGTTCTGGGTATGTGTTCATGTGGCGCTAGGCCTCGTTATAGAAAAGTGGCCTGTGAGCTTGTTAAAATAATAAATAAATGTTAAATAAATCATTTTGTATTGAATTTGTTTTGCTTTTATATAGCATTATCATTTGTGCGATTAAAATGATCTGTTTTACTTCAATTATCAATGGCACAATTTTCCCCAGTATATTCTCTCTAATGGCACAATTTACCCCACACCGGGGGCAAGTTGTGCCACAAAACCACTTTTTTTTTTGAAAGCTATATTTCTCAAACAGTTTATATAAGATCCAAAGTGATTGTTCCCAGGGATGCACAACATCCTAAACTATATGTGCATATTTTAGTTGGAGGCATTACTGTAATCCCCTTGCTTTAAAGGCACTTTAAGTAAAAAATGGCACTACTTACCCCACTCTCCCCTACTGTGCTTTTATGCATAAAGGAGACAAAGGTCAGCTCTTTACTAAGCTTTATTCATCATCATTCAACATACGGTCTGTCCGCTATTTATGGTCAGGGAACCTGAACTACAAAAAGTTCCTACTCTTGGCCTGCTACGGTTGTCTACTGATTTGGCCTTCTGCAGACCAAAAGTTGAACATAAGTTCAATTTGTTTGATCAAACATTTTCTACATGATTCTATGAGACAGTATTTTGATAAGAATTCAGTTAAACACGGAGGTACTGTTAGTACAACTAAACATAGTCGATTTCTAACATGCTTGGTGGTTTAGTCCAATCACAGTGCAGCTAAATTGTAAACAGCCCTTGTGAGCCAATCAAGAACTCAGCCTACCCTGGTTGGTCCTGCCTATCTAAGATCTATCTAAGCAGTTAGATGCAGACTTCAAAACAGATTACTGAACATTCCATTCATTGATTTCAATAGTAATAATAATCGGATTCAGTAATCAGAGTATTAATCAGACAACTACAAAATTGCTGTATTTGTGACAACTCAGAATAGCTAGATTGACACTCAATGAAAATAAGACAAACTTCTATAAAGCCTTAGGCCAACCATTGGTGGGTGGCTGGGTGCTGGTTATGTCACTGTCATATTAGTGCGTGCTGCTTTGCTATTC
Source organism: Myripristis murdjan (assembly GCF_902150065.1). Taxonomy (NCBI): domain Eukaryota; kingdom Metazoa; phylum Chordata; class Actinopteri; order Holocentriformes; family Holocentridae; genus Myripristis; species Myripristis murdjan. Next base: position 92,863 of record NC_043989.1, read on the forward strand.
CAGTATTTTGAATCCCATAATATTCACCTTTCTGTCCATAAATTAAAGAGAAAATGAGAAAATGAGAAAATGAGAACCCCTGTCTGGGAGTATTTCACAGAGCTTGGCCATGCCAAGGCACAATGCAACATCTGTGACAAAACAATAAGCATGGGGTCGTCAATGGCAAAAGTAAAAAAATACTTCTAACTTGTGGACCCACCTCAAACACATCCATCCACAAGCCCATGCTGAGGCCTTGAAAAAGGAGGAGGAGGAACCAAAGAAAACACATGCCACTGTCCCTGAACTAATGGACAAGAAGAAGATGGGAGCATGGGATCCTAAAGACCCAAGAAGTAAGGAGCTGAATAAGGCCATCATGGAGATGATAGCGACAAATAACCTCCCATTCACATTTGTGGAAGGAGGATTTTCCTGGGAAATATGACAAAGTCAGGAAAAACGTACATGTATATTTGTGCTGTATAAAACACACACACACACACACACACACACACACACACACACACACACACACAGACTCACACAGAGTCTCTCTCATTGGGAAGCTGCCCTGTGGTGCTCACACCATCCAGCTCACTGTAAACAGTTCTAAGACATCAGTGTTCCAGAGGAGAGGCTGGTACCTGGAGTATCACTGCCTGACCCCGAATACCAGCCAACACATGACCTTACTCAATCAGGTAACATTGTCACACTGTCTCAGATTTGATTTAAACTCAGAGGCAATTGTTAAAAAGGGTCAGCAAAGAACCCACTTATTGCAGACGTTGAACTCCTTTAATGTGTCGAAATCTGTCTTGTGTACTGTACCCCTGTCATACATTGAGAGCCTGTTAACTTTTTCTTTTGTGTGCTGGTTTGGTGGTTTGTCGGTGAAAGACAAAAAATGTCTTGGCAGTGTTGTCAAAGTCTTTTCAAAAAATATTGGAGTGCAGCTGACTGATCTAAACTCTCTCTGGGAGCATCAGGTCCTCCAGAGAGCAAAAAGCATCATCAACAGCGAGCATGCTCTATCAAAAGAATTTATACTTATGACGTCAGGGCGGCGTTACTTGTCCCCACCCAGAAAGACAAACAGGTACTCCAGCTCATTCATTCCCTCTGTCATTAAGTTGCTGAATGCAGACTAGATCTCTTTTGGTTCTTTTGGTGCCTGGCACAGTTTTTTGTACTAACCCTTTAGGGCTCTCTATAAGTTTATATTCTGCATGCAATATTCCCTGGCACTTTACTCTATCCAGAGCAACATTATTGTGCAATATACTCAAGCACTTTATACATCTGTTTCTATTTCTTTTAGTCGGTCTTGTATTTTTTATGAACTCTCTTAAGCATTTTGCACTTTAAACAGCTGTTTCTTTCTTTCTTTGTATTCCTTAAGCTGGGTTTGTACTTTCGTCTCCCCGCTGGTCATTTATTGCCTCCTCTGTTCCTGTGTGTAGGAGAATGTGTTGTTTGCTTGTTTTGTTTATGTAAAGTCGGGAATGTAGAAACTGAATTGCCTTTTGGGGATAAATAAAGCAATCTGAATCTGAAACTAACCTACTTTAAAAGCACGTCCATATTTGGAAATTGGTCTTAAACTGTGAAAAGTCAAAATCGCTGCTTTTTTTCAAATGCAAGATACACTGATTATGACACCCTTGGGTTAGGGTTGGGGGTTGGGTTCTGCTGATAACATCCTAATAGAGAGAGTGGATCATTATAAATATCCAGGCATTCTGATCAATGAAAATGTCACCTTTAAACCTCACACTGATATGTTGTTATCAACGCTGAGAGTGAAACTGACTTTTATTTTAGAAATAAATTGTCCTTTACGTTATTTATAAGAAAACATATTATTGAAGCAGTGTTCCCCTCTCAACTGGATTAGGGTTAGGGTTAGATTACAGGGATTACAGGGATGAGATTCATCAGTGGAGGCAGTTAGACGCCGCTGCCTTCTGCATCCCGGAGGGATCAGCATCTGTTCTTACATATTTATAAAACTTTTATTTTCTATATTTTATTTATTTATCTACTTGTGAGCATTGATAATTTGTCCTTGTTTTTAACTACATTTTCTTCTGTTATTGCTATTCTATGTTCTGTATAGACCTCCGCACTGTTAAAAACGAGGGTTCTCCCTCAATGAGATTTCCAAGGTTTTAAATAAATAAAATGAATGAATGGTTATTCTGTTAGTTAAAACATTTATACTTAAAACTCAGTGAAGAACTCATTTGAATTTAAGTTTCTTTAAAAATACACTGAAAGCTGATTTCTTTTGGAAAAAAAAATTGCTACAAACCATGACAAGATTACCCAGCACAGTACGCTCTCCATCTGATGTCATTTATTTTCTTTTGTCTTTTTCTTTTTAATTGGCTTTTTCAGGTTTTCATGAGGTTGTATAATCATGTTGTTGTGCGCATTGTTTGCCTGTATTTATAAAATGGCAGAAACTTGTTAACCTGCTGATGCCATCTTTACTGTGTGGTGACCATGGTAACTAGATTTACAAGTGTTTATTCTAGGTAACAGGTGTGTGTGATAGATCAAGAGATCCCAAGTCAATCTTCCTGGACCAACTTAAAATTGGATTTGCTACTGGAAATCCAAACTGGGAAAAATCCAGTCTTACACGCTTCCTGTCGATTTGAGCCAATACGCCTCAGCCCTAACCCTAACCCTAACCCTGATCCCCATGATCACAGTTAATTTTGTGTTTTCGCACAGTGGCATATTAAATGTTAGTTAATAAAATTAAAATCATACAATTTAACTTATTTCTGTGAACAAACTGCAGATGTTTTTCTTACAAAGTTCATGTAAAATGGCAAATTGCCAGTCAGTTTAACTAGTCAACTGGAGGTTTGCTAACTAACTGAACTAACTAGTCAGTCTCTACTTCAAGAAATAAACTTAAGTTTGTTGTTTTTTGTTTTGTTGTAAAAGTTTGTGTATGACTTTTTTTTTTTTTTTTTATAGAAAAGGGAAATTACCGGCTCTCCACATTCAACTTCCTGTTCAATTTCCCCTTCCTGTTCCTGTGAGCTCTCTAGCGCCACCTGTACACCTGACAGAGAGAGAAAAAATAATTTCCATCAGCCTTTCTTATTTGCACTTTGCCTTACAGGATAAAAACAAATTCTTGATACAGCAAATGCAGAACAAAATTCCCCAACTGATACTAAAAGTTGAACTAAATGTTCATTTGAAGTGGATGGACTTTTAATTTGATAATAAATGTGATAATTAGCAAAGGAAAAAAAATGGCCACATAAAAACAAGTTGATGACAATGGTGATGATAATGATGAAGTTTTATTGGCAATCAGATTTTGTGAAAATTAATCTGAATTCGGTTGATCTTTTATGGCATTTCATTCCTCCATTCTAAGTAATTCAAATATTAAATTCAAATGCAGTTAAGAGACCAAGGATCAGTCGCTGCAGCAAACTGATCAGTCCGATCAATTAACCCCCTAAACATCCACATCCAGCGAGCTAATTAAGCTAGCTAGCCAACATGCTAACTCATTAATGGCGCTAATAATCAGTTTTGCAGTTATGTTCCATGAACTGTTGCCATGACGACAGCTGTTGCGCCCCTGAGTCATTCAGACACTGTGCAGCCTCTGATTGGACTGTGAAACGGAGTCTGTTAGTTGCAGCGAATGTTTACCCAGAGGGCTTTGCAGGTCAGTTCATTCAGAGGACCGCCCACCTGCTCACGTCACAGACATGCATAAAACTGGATGTCTGCTTTTTTGGTTTGTTTGTTTGTTTTTCAACAGAGCAATCTGCCTGTTTCACATTTCTGATTCTACATAATAAACAATATTTTACTGAGAGAAGCAAGGCTTAATTTTTACCTGATGACTTAGAAACAGTTTGTCTGACCTGAATCCATGTCTGCAGGATCTGATCTGGGTTCAGGGGTGGAAGATCTGATCTGGTCAAACAGAAACTCTGCTGTGCTTCTGCCTGGAGTCTGACATACAAACATGAAGACACAAAAACATCATAAGCTCTGACTGGCTCCTGCAGTCAACATCTGCAAACTACGAAACCTGCTGCTCAGACCTTTTACTGAATACAAACTGTTATACCAACTTTCCCGGACTTTAGTGGAGAGGAAAAGTCCGTCAGCACTAAAGAAAAGTCTCCATCTTTAAACAAAGTGTGTTAAAATTAAAGACATGTCTATGCTAACTTTAAAGTTTGTTAATATCAAAGAAAAGTCTTTAACTTTAAGGAAAAGTCTGTTAACTTTAAGGAAGTGCTTAACATTAGAGAAGACAAGACACCAGGCCTTAACCCTAACCCTTTGATCCAATGTTTTCAGAGTTTAGAAGCTCCATAAACTGAATCTTGCAGGGGTAACTAGCTAGGCAGCCCGGCCACAGAGCTGCTGTGAGCCAGCTGGAGAACCCTAACCCATAACCCCAACCCTAACCCTAACCCTAACCCATAACTCTAACCCTACCCAAACCTAACCCAAATTGCCAGGAGACAAGAGGCTTCTATTTCCCGGCAGCCCGTCTGTGGAGCCCCACCTGGTCTGAAGGTGACGGTTATATACAGGTAGGATTTGGTGTGTCATCTAACCCTAACCCAGCACCGTCATTTTGACAACAACATTCAAATGTAGCGCTACAGACGGCGGAGGAAGTGAGCGAGAGGGTCGGAGGTCAGGGAGGACGTATGTAGTGTGTCCCAATAGTATGCATACTGCATACTACACTGCATACTTCGTAAGGGCAGCTGCAGTACATACTAAAAGTAAAAAGTATAGGTATGTGATTTGGAATGCAGGGCAGGTGTCTGCACCTTAATCTGATTGGCTGTTTGACTCAGCTTTTAACTGAAGGTTTACTGGATGCGACTCAGAAATGGAAAAGTGAATTTAAAATTTTCTCAGAATTTAGGAAAGCGCATAGCCAAACAGACAAAAAAAAAAAAAAAAAGGCTAAAATTTTATCTTGGAAACTTTCTGCTTTTCATGGTTTGTTCTTCATCCAGTGGAAAAGGAAACAAAAGAACCTGAACTTCATGGCTTCTGAAGGGTTCCAGGTTCTTCTTGGTGGGTGAAAAGGGCCAGTGGACTCCTGAATGCACCATCTGTGCTTTAATGGAAGATATGTGATTGAGAGGAGATGGTCTTGATGTGTCTGTAACCATGGTTACCCTTACCAAAAAGGAGTATACTCAAGTATACTTATAAGTATACTTTTTATGAACTAAGTACTATATACTATACTTTCTGTGAACTAATACTTAGGTAAGTATACTTTTCAGATTACTTTGAATGTACTATCAGGAATATACTTAACAAAAGTATACTTAGTTTATACTGACAAGTACACAGACAAAGTTTAAGTATACTCCAAGTATAACATACTTGATACTTGTTATGGCTGCTTTGCCATAACACCATATAACACCATGAATCATCATATATATGATGATTCATATGCAGTGTGTATTTTCTTTTCTTTTTCTTTTTTTTTTTAATTGTAAAGCACTTTGGCACAGTGTTGTTGTTTTTAAATGTGTTTTATAAAGAAAGATGGATGGTACTTTAAGTATGAGTTGAATTCTGATTTGAGCATTGTGTACTGGCAACCTTGAACCTATAAACAGTATATATGTAAATATAGTAGTATTTAAGTGTAAATGTAGTCAAGTATAAGCAGTACATTACAGGTTCACTCACAGTGTATGTGTTATGGCAAAGCAGCCAATGTGTAAAATAGCTATACAACAAGCCAGCTAATACAGTAAAATAACACTCCATGTTGCAAGCAGGTACAACATTTTTATATACTTGTACTAAGTTTTAACTACTATTGGATAATATACTTAAAGTATATCAAGTATGTTATACTTGGATTATACTTAAACTTTGCCTGTGTACTCGTCAGTATAAACTAAGTATACTTTTGTTAAGTATATTCCTGATAGTACATTCAAAGTAATCTGAAAAGTATACTTACCTAAGTATTAGTTCACAGAAAGTATACTTAGTATACTCCTTTTTGGTAAGGGATTACTCTCTACCCCAACTTGTGGGTCTTTACACACTGGCCTTCTGTTTGTTTTCAGTATCTCAACTAAAATACAACAATTTTTCTCACACTCACAAGTTGCAGGGCTTTGATGTTCACAGCTGCTTTTAAAAACCACAAGGTCGCCAAGCAGGCAAAATGTGCCATCATTCAAGCGTGCTGCATTGTTAGATCTTTTTTTTTGGCTTTCATACCTTTCACTGTGGTAGCACTCCATCAATCAAAAAACATCGATATGACCAAAAGCAGTCAACAGTAAAGCGGTTACCCAAAGATTGACACAAGTTTTGAATGCCATGCCTATTTGTCACATTTGCTCTCACAGGGTTGGCGCCCAAACCCTGTAACACTTTCATTCAGTACCTCGCATTTTTCAGTTCTTCGTTCATTAAAGTGCATTTTTTTTCCAAGAGGTGTTTATTCACATGAGATACCTCTCCACTCAGCTATTTGATTCAAAGAAGACTGTGCCAACTCAGTAGACTAGTGGTAGAGCGTCCGCCCTGAGACTGGGAGGTCAGGGGTTCAATCCCCGGCCGGGTCAACAAATTCAAGTATGGTTGTAGTATGCATCAAGTATAAGTGTATTTCAAGTACATTGAAGGTAAAAGAGTAGTGCACTTTTAAGTTTATAAAAGTGCAATGTAAGTAAAGCAATAGTGTACTTGAAGTACACTAATAAGTATATGAATGGTTTACTTTAACTAAAGAATAGTACAACTCAAGTACAGGAAATAGTATAATTTAAGTATACTTATATATAAGTAAAGTAACCTTGAAGTTTACCCGAGTATACTCAAAAATGGGCCAAATCAGGGTACTTTTAGTATAAGTATACTTTGTAAGTATACTAATTAGTACATATGTAAGTACACTACTAGTACATAAATACAAGTATACTTGGTAAGGAAAGTACACTTGATAAAGTATACTCAAACTCCACTTAAGTATACTTGGAAAGGTAAAGTAGAAGTTTACTTCTTTTTGGTAAGGGTACAGCTGGGTTGAATCTGATCAAACTGATCAATAAGAGAGCCAAACACCTTCAGGATGTTTCCGCATAAAATATGAAATACAGAGTGGAGAGAGAGCCAAGGTCCTCTCAGCCGTTTGCCTGGGAGTTACCATCACACTGGTTACCTTGGTTACAGGGTAGTTGCCTTGGTTACAGGCTAGTTACCTTGGTAATAGGACAGTCCTCTCCACTGCTAGGGGATGATAGAGGCAGAACTGGAAAAGCAGGCACAGACAGGGGCCAAAGGTCAGGATAACACTGTTTTTGAATATTAGCTGGATTTTATTCAGACATAAGTACTGCTGAATACATGATGATGATAATGATGATAATAATAGTAATAGTAATAATAATAATAATAATAATAATAAAAATAAAAACAATAATAAATAACTTACAGAACAAAAGAGGAACAACGGAAAGATTCTCCTATGGCTGAGATCAAAACTGTTTTGCTTTTTTATTTTAAAGACATTATTTTAGTCATCTCTGCTTTATTTGACAGTGACAACAGTGAGACAGGAAAGGTAGGGGAGAGAGAGACAGGGCCTGAGGTCAGATTCAGATGCTGTGGCACACCTGGAACAGGTGAGCTACTTGGACACCACGAGAACAAAACTGCGAGCTCAAGCAAAGAGTCCACATGGTCTTCATCCCTGTGCATCACACCGGGACGTCCGAGGTGGCTCTCAGCCCGACCTCCGACCTGACCTCTGACCTGACCTCTAACCAGACCTGTGACCTCTGACCTCTGGGGGAAAGACTCACTCCTCAGGTGGCTCTGGGCTTTGGGCTTCTTGCTGATGTAGCATCTCCTGCTCGATTTGACTGCAAAGGGGGAGGCGGCCTGGACAGGGCCCCGCCCCCCCACAACATGAGGGGTCCTCTCCGGTGTCTGTTGCACAATGAAGGAAAAAAACATGAGGTAATAACAACAACAAATAACAAATGACAACAACAAAACACTTTATTTATGTAGCACTTTTCAGAGCAAAGTTAAAAGAGCTTCACAGAGATAAGATGACCCCACAGGAAGTAGAACAAACTCTGGAGGCTTCTATCTCGTACACAAAAATAAAAGTGTGGCTTCAGTGGTTTCATGTCCTCCTTTTTTCTATTTTACTGAACAAAATAAAAATGGATTCAAAATGACAGATGCTTCTAATGAGTGAAGATGATAAAAAGCCCAGGCTGATACATTTCAGTGGAATGAGAAAACAAACCTCAGGATTCTTCTCAAACCTGAAACAAACAAAAAACAACAAATCAGGGTTTTAAACAGCAGGAAGAGATTTTCAAAATAAAAGATGAAAGGTTTACTCACATCAGGATCTCTGGACTGGAGACAGTTTGGACATCTGAGAGACAGACAGGTTAGAGGAACAGGTGCGAGAGACAGACAGGTTAGACAATCAGGTAAGACAGACAGACAGAGAGGTGAGAGACAGACAGGTGAGTGACTGTGGATCAGGGTTTGGGTTCATGTCTCGCTGCTCGTGGCTGTAAGTCACAGCTCAGTTTCCCGCTCTCTCGAAGCTCCGTCCACTAATTTCCGTCTTCATCCAATCAAAACCCAGCACGCTCACCTCTACCCAAACGCTCGGCATCAGGTGGGATACCAGCTTCTAGGAGGAGTTTATGTATATTTCACTTTGTGTCAGAAGCACTTTGCTGGATCTTGTTGAATAATGTAAGGCTTCCATCAGCAGTTTTCTGCTAACAGACAAACAAACGGCGGCTCCAGTTCCTCTAAGACTAAAACTTCTGTTTAGTCACTTCAGCACTCTCAGATGAACAGTCGGCCCTGTGACAAAACTACAGGTTTTAGGCATCAGTCTCAACTGTTCTGAGATGAAAGCATCTGCCTCTGATGAAAAACTTCAGAGAACCTGTGAAATCGCTCAATCCTTCTCATCAGCTGAGAAAAATCACAAACGACAGTTACGCTCCTTTTAGGTCATTTAAGCTTCATCATATGTCGACCTCGCATCACAAACCCTCACCATCTACCCTTCCTAAGCTACATGACCAAATGCTGTGAACCAAGGATCTCTGATCTAAAAATCTAGTCGCTATTGCTAGATAAGTGAAACGGCAAATCCTTTTTCTTCAGTGACGTAGTGTGGTCCTCTGATGGCACCAGCCGGGTTTGTTGTGATTGTCGCGGTCACTGGTCGTGTTTTGGGTCATTTTGGCAACAAAAAAGTAAAGACTGAACTAGCACAATCATGTTTTAAATGGAACTGACTATAACACACACACACACACACACACACACACACACGTTTAATGAAGAAGTTCTCTGTTGGAGCATCAACCTACCTGCAGAGGTTTCTATGGCGACTGGTTTCCCTGGCAACCAGGCCTGTTCCTCTGTTGCTGCACTCAGCTGGACAGGAACAAGATGATGTCAGTCAGAGTTTTCATCCAAACTAAAACATGATAAAGCTACACACAATCATTTTTTCATGCATCCATGTCATGTTTTTGTTGTTTTCCTTTTCTTTTGCAGTAATCTCAGATCGCTGATTGTAGATTTTCTTGATCAGCATTTACTTTTATTGCACATCTTCAAGATTCAAGATGATTTATCATCACTTTGGTTATACTTCAAAAAGTCCAAACCAGGTTTTGAATTGGTCAGTCTCTGTATGACAATAAAAAGTCACTCATCTCCATTTTTCTGGCCTAAAAATTTCTGTTTGTGAAAGAGCTTACAGAGGCTTGGGCAGGGATTGTGCTGCTGCAATGCATTATGGGGTGGACACTGTTCTAGGTGTCAGAAAACTCTTACAAAAACAAGCAGATGACACACACACACACACACACACACACACACACACACAGCAGCAGCACCCGGTTCTGAAGCGTCAGTCTGGACTTCAGGACGTGGCCAGCAGCTTCCTCCAGCTGACTGTGATGCTCACAACTGAACCACATTTCAACCGTCTGAGCTGCACTGTTGTGGTGCATGATGGGATTGATCAGATGGATGGTCAGGATTGTCTCGTCTTCACTGGATTCTGGAAACACAAACCGAGAGTGAGTCTTTGATGGCGTCTAAGCTAACGCTAGCATGAGCTAACAGAAACGTTTCCTGTGTCGGCTGATCAGGAACTCCATGAATTTGTCCTGATGTTTGTGCTCAGGCCTGACGAGCCATGACAAAATTAATCAGAAAGTAGAAATAATAAATGGCTCATCATGGAAACATTCAGCATGACATCAATACGCACTTTGGATCTAATATGGCATTTAATTTACTGTCAAATTAATATGCATATCTAACTAAAAAAAAACGATCTAATCTATCTTAAAAAAGATAGATAAACTGTTTTCACACTACTGAAGGAAATCTGAAATCTTTGAGATTTGTCTTTTGAAAATTAATAAGTTGTTTACATATAAACTATGACTAATTACTTCTAATTAATATACTGAAATATTAAAGGCCCCATGGTGTACACTTTTCCAGGATTTTATTTTAACTGCTGATATCCCAGTAAGATGTATTTGTGGTTCTGAGTAGCTGTGGTCTGCTAAATATAGACAATTTTATGAGCCGTTTCCGCTCTACATCCTAAACTCCTCCCATCGATGCAATCCATTTCCGTTTTGGCGTGCTGGTTTGTTTTTAGCTAGCTAGCTCTGTCCTGCCGACGAAAGGAAATTACAGACGGATACTTAAAAAAAAAGTGGTTCAGGAACGACGTGTGCGGTAGTGTGCTGGCCTAGTTAACCTGAAGAGTCCACTGATCAGAGAGCCTCGTGAGGACCCTGTCTATCAGCACCCAGCCATGTTGTTCATTAAATACAGATAAACACAACAAATACTGTGTGCATTGTATTTTTTAATATTATATATGAATATTTGTATAGTGATGTAATTATGTGGGCTGCTTCTGTATTTTACGGTTTAATACCTGTTAGGATTAAACACGTTCTCTTTCTTGTTGAAGCCATTTGTTTAGTTTCCTCAAAGCAATTCATTCATCCAGTGTTATTAATGTACAGCATGAGCTTACTATGAATGATGAACTGTGTTAAAAGAAACTGTTACACTAAGGAACATAAGGCCTAGCATTCATGATCGTAGTTCAGTGCAATAATGAAATGAGATTACATTTTTACATTTACATAAACTTTTATTTTCACACAAACAGTCAAGGTGGTTGAACCGTGTTCCCACTGTAAGGACATAATTATTAAAATTGAAACCTCACGAGCAGCGAGCTACATGTCCAGACGAAGCTGCGTTAGCATGGAAGTTTGTTTACACCGGCGTACGCTGCGCAAACCACTTCCGGTGGACATGAAGTGCATTTTTGTTGGGTAATGGCGCCCCCCGGGGTTTGGTGCGTAAACTTGTCTATAGTTTCACAGCTCCTCTCTCTCGCCTTTCTCCTGGAGCTCTGGCAGCACGGCTCCTTTAGCCAATCAGAAGAGAGAATCAGCCCCTCTCCACTGATTGGCTGACTGTTTTCTGAGTGACATATGGTCGGGCCAATCACAAGCAAGTAACTGAAACTTATGCTGCTCAGTGGAGCTCAGTGGTAAACAGGAATCATCATCTTATATAGATCTATCAGACTGTCATGGCTACCGCCGAGCGAGATGTTATACGACCGTACGTGTTTGAGCCCGACTCCGATCCTGAACCACAGACGGCAGGAGACGCCGAACCACCTCAAATCTGTTTATTACAGAATGTTTCAGAATGGTAAGTTATATTTGTTTAACATGTTGTAATGTTAACAAGCAAATGTCACAGTACGGAGCAACGCTAATCAAAATAACAATAATGTGAAAACTCCATTGACGTAACGACGGTCTTAATCACTATTCGGCAATCCAGTTAACGGCTATAACGTTATCAACGGTACTAATGAAAAACTTTACAGCTACTGAAAATGTTCCCATCTTGATCAAACAGACAAAAAATCATGTACCGCTGCGGAGTTGACGCTGGTCCAGACGATGTGGGGACGGCAGGATCCTTCACCAACAGTTTCTCTGTGAAAGCGGCTTTGTGTCGCGGCGGCTCGGTGAAACAGTCGCCGCTGAAACGAGACCAGCAGACGAGCAGATGTGGACTAAACTCCTGCGGGACCCTGAGCCGCTGGTCTGTCCCGAGAGTTTCTTTTGGAAGAGCGAGCAGAGAAACGGGAGTCTGCTGGCCTCGTCTGTGGAGCAGCAACGTTTCTGCCACATGTGGCTCACCTGTTAGCTGGTTACCTGTTAGCTGGTTACCTTGGGAGGCGGGCCGGCTAGTTTAAGTGGGCGGAGTCGCCTTATGTGTGACATCACAGAAAGGAGGAAGTGCTGTCCGCTCGTCTTAAAGGGAGAGTTTCAAAGAACAGGCTGTGTGCATTTTTCTGTTTATCACAGGTTTAATGCGTGGGACAGTCTTTATGTGGCCTGAGAGCTTCACTATCACCAAAACACAACCACAACTGCATTTTTCCTGCCATGGGGCCTTTAAATGTTACCAAGCTTTTCATCTGTAATTAGAGCTGACCTTTGACCTCTTACTCTGCTTACTGACCGTTTTTTTTACAGTGGAGGCTGTAATGATTTACTTCCTGTTTCAGCAGGTGGATGGCCCCCCAGAGGTAACCCTGCAACACACACACACACACACACACACACACTCAATCAGGTCTTTATGGTCAAATAGCTGCTAAGAAACCACTACTAAGGAAACGCAACAAGCAGAAGAGATTTGTTTGGGCCAAGAAACAAGGAATGGACATTAGACCAGTGGAAATCTGTGCTTTGGTCTGATGAGTCCAAATTTGAGATCTTTGGTTCCAACCGCCGTGTCTTTGTGAGACGCAGAAAAGGTGAACGGATGGATTCCACATGCCTGGTTCCCACTGTGAAGCATGGAGGAGGAGGTGTGATGGTGTGGGGGTGTTTTGCTGGTGACACTGTTGGGGATTTATTCAAAATTGAAGGCACACTGAACCAGCATGGCTACCACAGCATCCTGCAGCGACATGCCATCCCATCCGGTTTGGGTTTAGTTGGACCATCATTTATTTTTCAACAGGACAATGAGCCCAAACACACCTCCAGGCTGTGTAAGGGCTATTTGACCAAGAAGGAGAGTGATGGAGTGCTGCGGCAGATGACCTGGCCTCCACAGTCACCGGACCTGAACCCAATCCAGATGGTTTGGGGTGAGCTGGACCGCAGAGTGAAGGCAAAGGGGCCAACAAGTGCTAAACACCTCTGGGAACTCCTTCAAGACTGTTGGAAAACCATTTCAGGTGACTACCTCTTGAAGCTCATGGAGAGAATGCCAAGAGTGTGCAAAGCAGTAATCAGAGCAAAGGGTGGCTATTTTGAAGAAACTAGAATATAAAACATGTTTTCAGTTATTTCACCTTTTTTTTGTTAAGTACATAACTCCACATGTGTTCATTCATAGTTTTGATGCCTTCAATTAGAATCTACAATGTAAATAGTCATGAAAATAAAGAAAACGCACTGAATGAGAAGGTGTGTCCAAACTTGGTAGTGTATACTGCAGTAATACTGTGTGTACTAAAGTAGTCCTGCGTGTATTGTAGTAGCACTCCATGTACTACAGTAGGACAGCATGATATGGCAATAGTACTGTGTGTACTGCAGTAGTACTGTGTATACTGCAATAGTATTGCAGTAGTACTCTGCAATACTGCAGTGCTCAGGTACCTCCGGCTCGTCGATGAAGAAACTGACTCGCTGGGATTCGAGGTTGAAGTCGATCCAGAACTCGTCCAGCTTGTCATCCTGAGGGCGGAGCAGCTGCACACGCAAACATTTGTCACAGGAAGTTCCCTGGCTGCAAACTTCCTGTGTTTAAATAAAGCTTTGAATAGATCCTGTACCTCCGTGGAGCCCAGAAACACTCTGAGGCAAGGAAACGTGTAAACCCTGAGAGACAGACAGGCAGAGACAGACAGACAGGTGTCAGGTCAGTTCATGTCCAGCCGGTCGGTCATGTGACTGAAGTTCAGCTCCTCTTACCTCCTCTCGTTTCCACGGTAACAGTTGACCGAGTTTAGGAAGCGTCGACAGTCCTGGTGATCACAGACAGACAGACAGGCACACAGGCAGAGAGACAGACAGCTGAAAAATGTGGTTGTGCTGTTAAACTGAAGGTCATCAATTTATTGATGAATACTTCATGTTATTGATTTATTTCACAGGGACGGTCTGCGGTTCAGCTTCTGCTTTGTACTTAGCTAGCAAACAAACTGGTTACCGTAGCAACAGCCAGATGGTATACTGGAGTTTTATTGGCTTAAACAGATTATTATTATGGAATAATAATTATTATTGTCATGGAAACACCTCAGTCCACTTTGTTGTAGTGACAGTTACTCACTTACAGTTAATTTGAATAAATGTTAGATAATTAATCTGTTAAATCACCGAAAACTGACCTGAGCTGACAGAGAGACAGAAAGACAGACAAACAGACAGGCGGGAGGCAGGCAGACAGACAGGTAAACACCCACCACCTCAAAGTCTCCATCTCTGATGTTGCAGAAGGCGCCGCTGATGTCACGGCTACAAAACCACTGATTGGCTCTCTGCTCTCTGTCCTTCCTGGGTGTCAGACGACACAAGGCCTCTGATAGGCTAACCTGCAGCTCGTAGTCTGAGAGACAGACAGGCAGATAGAGAGGGAGACAGATAGAGAGACAGGCAGACAGACACGCAGGCATACAGGCAGAATGAGGGAGACAGGCAGGGAGGGAGTTAGAAAGGCAGGCAGACAGGCAGATAGAGGCAGACAGACATGAGGGAGTTAGGCAGACAGACAGACAGGCAGCTGTCTCACCTCCCACAATCAGGACAGCTGCAGCCATCTGATCTCTGTAAAAAAAAAAAAAAAACAGGGAACAGAAGCAGAACATTCAAACTCTCAGACTGAAGCAGAATGATAAAACAGGACCTACAGAACATGTAGAACATGTAGAACCTACAGAACATGTAGAACCTACAGAACCTACAGAACATGTAGAACCTACAGAACCTACAGAACATGCAGAACATGTAGAACCTACAGAACATGTAGAACCTACAGAACCTACAGAACATGTAGAACCTACAGAACCTACAGAACATGCAGAACATGTAGAACCTACAGAACCTACAGAACATGCAGAACATGTAGAACCTACAGAACATGCAGAACATGTAGAACCTACAGAATATGCAGAACATGTAGAACCTACAGAACATGCAGAACATGTAGAACCTACAGAACCTACAGAACATAAAGAACATGTAGAACCTACAGAACCTACAGAACATAAAGATCATGCAGAACATAAGACCGACAGGTGAAGTGTTCCAGTGGTGTTGGTGCTGAGTGTCCAGCAGGGGGCAGCAGAGGAGTTTTGCTGCTGCTGAACCTTTGGACTCCTGATGTTTGTTCACATTTAATTCTAAAATCAAAATATTAGGAATATTCCTACAGAAGCTTTTTATTTTTATTTGACACGATATTTAAATTGACTGGAAAAACACTTTCAGGAAAGCCTGTTGTATTCGTACGCCCTAACCCTAACCCTAACCGGCATTAACCCCCGTCCCATCCGCTGTTAACCCTCGTCCCACCACAGCTAGTAAATATGCAGACAGAAATATCATGGAAGTACAGATGGTCACCTTCTTTAAAAACAAAAACAAAAACAGGATGTGACATGTGGTTCATGTTCCTGAGCCTCAGACACTGGAGAGGGAAGGGGGTCATCTTTTCATTTAATGATGTAATAACCAGCAAGCCCATCCACGTTTCCTATTGGCCAAGAGGTCAGAGGGGGACTGGGATGTGTTGCAGTTTGATTGGATCATGGTCTTTCCTTTATATGCCCTTTAGTTCTCTGAATTAAACCATTGTATTGTGTGTGTGTGTGTGTGTGTGTGTGTGTGTGTGTGTGTGTGTGTGTGTGTCTCACAGTATGTTACACTGGTTTGTGTCCGTCTGAATTTGTCTCCTCTGCTCTCTGCTCAGAGACTCCAGGATGCTGTTGTACGTCCGGATGGCCTGACACACATTCACATCATCAGAACACAGAACAGAACCGAATAAAGCAGAATACAGACAACACAACACAACACAACACAACACAACACAACACAACACAACACAACACAACACAGTACAGTACAATGCAGTACAACACAGTACAGTACAGTACAGTACAGTACAGTACAGTACAACACAACACAACACAACACAACACAACACAACACAACACAACACAACACAACACAACACAACACAACACAACACAGTACAGTACAGTACAGTACAGTACAGTACAGTACAATGCAGTACAATACAGTACAGTACAGTACAGTACAGTACAGTACAACACAACACAACACAGTACAGTACAGTACAGTACAGTACAGTACAATGCAGTACAACACAGTACAGTACAGTACAGTACAATGCAGTACAACACAGTACAGTACAGTACAGTACAATGCAGTACAATACAGTACAGTACAGTACAATACAGTACAGTACAGTACAGTACAACACAACACAACACAGTACAGTACAGCACAATACTATACAGTATAATGCAGTACAGTACAGTACAACACAACACAACACAGTACAGTACAATGCAGTACTATACAGTACAATGCAGTACAATGCAGTACAGTACAGTACAATACAATACAGTACAATACAGTACAGTACAACACAGTACAGTACAGCACAATACTATACAGTACAATACTATACAGTACAGTACAATCCAATACAATAGGAAACTTTCCCTACTTACCTCCAGTCTAAGTCTAAATATGATTCCTGGTTCCAGAACCAACCGAGCCAACTGGACCAATAACACCAAGAGCAGAGAGACAGGTGCTGACAGACAGACAGACAGACAGACAGACAGACAGACAGGTTAGAGTTATAGTTACAGAAATTAGAACAGAACCTGAATAACCCTGTGAAAAAAACATGACCCATAAGAAAAACTAAGATACAAACCTTGGAGAGAGGCTGGAGCCAGCAGCTGACAGACAGACAGACAGACAGACAGGCAGATAGACAGACAGGCAGGCAGACAGATAGACAGGCAGACAGGCAGACAGACAGACAGACAGACAGACAGACAGACAGACAGACAGACAGGTCTGTTAGTAACTGTTCTACAGAGGGAAACAGGGTTAGGATCACAACACAGAAATGAAATGAGTAGAATCTGCTGTGTTTAGGGGATTCTAAGGGAGTTTCTGCAGAGCAGCAGGTGTGCTCAGGTGTTGCTGATGACAGTTCAGGTGCGCTCAGGTGTTGCTGATGACAGTTCAGGTGCGCTCAGGTGGAGCAGGAGCTGTGTGTCAGTTCAGGTGCTGCATGTGAAGAGCGGTAACGTCACAGCGGCGTGATGAAGCTGTCTCGTGTTGATGCTCCGTCAGTCACAGCCGGGAAACGTGGCCTCCTTTTGGCTGAATTTGATACAACCAGGTTTTCTTCACGACCCAACATATCCCAGAATTCATTTCAGCATTGATGACAGGAGCAGCAGGACAGGATCCACTATGCTAGCTCATGCTAATGTTAAGAGTCCAGCCAATCAAACTCCTAAGTGCCGTTTCCCAAATAAGTGTGTGCAGAACTATGAATATGCAAATAGTCCCCGCCTACCTGTGAGTCTGTTTGGTTGTTGCTGCTTTTAAACACAGCAGTCAAACTTGGCTCCTCCTCCCTGGCTAAGCTAACCGCCACCAGCCAGTTTCCATACGATGGCAATGAAATGGACAGTATTGCCATCCTAGGAAAAAAAAACCTGGTTCTGCTGCTGTGATTTCCGTGGCTTCCTATTGGACGTGGTGATGTCGATCTGGCACCGCGCTGCGCTGTGATTGGCTGGGAGCGACACACCCGCTGCCCAAAGGCCGACGCCCAGAAGAGTCCTGAGCTCAGCAAAACAAGAAAATCCTGGCAGAGGGCGGGGTCTCTGCACACACACACACACACACACACACACACACACACACACACACACACACACACACACACACCCAAGCACACTTCTGATGATGGAGAGGATTAGGTTTGTTTTTTAGGGAAATCCTGCTCATTCTGCCTTTAAGTATAAAAAACAACAACACAGGTGCATTATGGGTCAGATGTGACCTGTTTAAAAACAGGAAAACGATGAGATTCACAAATAATAGCAGCAACCTTCCCATGATGCCCCTCACCAGGAAATAGTCATAGAACTGCTCCATCAGGCTCAGCAGGGGGGCGGAGTCTCTGTGGAGGTCAGAGGTCAGGAGGCCACGTAGCGTTTCAAACCACAGTAGCACCTGCAGAGACACCGACCTGATGACATCATCTGTCTCCTGACAGACGATGTCATCTGGTAACTCTGAAAAATCAACATATTGGCACTAAATTATTGATAATTAACAATATTTCCATGATTTAAACTGAAGTCATCAGAGGGAGAGCTGACGGCTTTTATTTTTGCCACAGGGTTAGGATTAGGATTAGGATTAGAGCCAGAGCCTCTTAACGGCCAGTCTGATGTCTGACATCATTAGCAGGGTGGAGTCAGTGTCTGACATCATTAGCAGGGTGGAGTCAGTGTGTGACATCATTAGCAGGGTGGGGTCAGTGTGTGACATCATCAGTAGGGCGGGGTCAGCATGTGACATCATCAGTAGGGCGGGGTCAGTGTGTGACATTTTTTGATTTGGATTTTTTCCCAAAAGTGTGTAATGCTCAGCCAATCACAGCAAGCTACATCAGCAGTTACCAGGGAAAACCAGGACAGGAGGGTTTTGAAAAACCAATCAGCGTTCAGATTTATGATAATAATAAAACAGTATGTTTCACTTACCACTAATCCACTTGTTACTGATTAATGATAATGATCGATCAGTGATCCCACCTTGGTTCCCAGTCCGTGTGTCAGCAGCAGCTGCAGGTCGTCGTCTCGCTCCGACACGATTCCCAGCGCCTTCATCAGCACGCCGACGCCGCTGAAGCCGGCCCGGTGCAACTCCTGGTATCACATCATCATTAATAATTATCTTATAATTACCATTAATAATAATAATATCATTATTGTGGGAGACGAAATCCCAACTCATCAGTTTTTATAAGCTGAACAACATTAAAGCTGCATTTCACCTCATTACATTTACAGTTTAACTTCCTGTTGCTTTCCTTCACGTCAGGATGACGTAGTTTTTAAAGAGCTGGAGCGTCTCTGCTGGTTGTTGATTTCACTGGTAAAGACTGGGCAGGTTTCATGTTTCAGAGAACTTACACAGAGCAGATGGAAAACTAGTAAAAACTCAGATTTCTGAGGAAAATTTGGGTGTGCTTGTTTTAGCTTGAAAAATATAAAGGGTGATTTAAAATTTGAAGCTTAAGTAGTTAAAGACGTATGTATCATAATCGCAATAGATAGGCCTCCTACAAACGGCATTTCCTGAGGAAAATGTGAAAACTTGAAATGTGGAAGCTAAAGGAAACTGGAAGCTAAGAACTGAATCAAGAGCTTCGTTATCGGCATCACTGATT
>NC_043989.1:117500-127500 GCF_902150065.1 Myripristis murdjan
CAACCCTCTAACCCTTAACCTCGAGTCAGAATGAGGAGCACCCAAAATGTCCTCACAAGAACAAGTTCACACATGTGCAGACACACACAACATGTTTACACACACTCACACACACACACACACACACACTCACACACACACACGCATGCACGCACGCACGCACGCACGCACGCACGCACACACACACACACACACACACACACACACACACACACACACACACACAGTGTGTTAATAAAACAGACTTTACCCTCCTGTAGAGCCTGGATTTGTCTTCGGCGTCTGTTAGAATGACAGAAAATTCAGATCATTACATCATCATCATCATCATCATCATCATCATCATCATCCTCCTCCTCCTCCTCTTCCTCAGCTGTCTTACCTACAGAGCAGAGAAGGACGACACACAGCAGTAAAATGCTCCGGCTGGTCATGTTTGTTGTTTCCTGCGAGGCGGCGCTCGGCTTCTGATGCTCTCGCCTGCCGGCTGTTGTCATATAGACGCCACCGCCTCTGTTGTCGTCTGGGATAATGTGACCCCGCCCTCGCTAAAGCTGTTTTGACGGCCACGCACCTGACCAGCGGTCTGTACCGAGCCCCCTATTGTTCTGTTGGTGTGGTGTGAACATTCCTACCAAACAAATATTGCTGAGTGGAGAGAAAAACAGGCTGTGACCATGAATGACCCTCACACATATAAACCTCAGGAAAACAAGTCAACAGAGTTTCCACACTGTTCTGAGCACAGCCGACACAACACCACCCCGTCCTGCCAAGCGTCACATCCAGCCTCTGTTTGTGTCACTTGTTTTTGTCTCAGTGAGGTCGGATCGGAGCTTTTACATGAAAACACATCACAGCGTCTCACTTCCACACAACAAACACATTTTACTTTTCAAATCAAGTCTTTACATCAGAGAGAAACACAACATCATCAGTGATCAAAAGAAACATCAGTGTCATGTTGCCTCCTTCATCCTCACTGAAAACTCCCTCAGACCTTCATCGATGTACAAATCTGACTGATCAATAATCAATGACCACAGATCAGACAAATGACACAACAGAGAGTTGGATCAGGACTCAGCAGCCTGTCTGTCCCTTCCTGTCCAACAGAACAAAACACCAAAGAAAAGAGAACAGGGGCCTATTCCATGAAAGCAGCTAAAGAAAGCTGCGCTTACGTGATATAGCCTGGCTTGAATTAGCGTCAACTTTCACTAAAGCCTCAACCCGTTCCATTAACGCGATTCAGCCGCGTCAAGTCAGCGCTAATTCTAGCCACGTTTGAACAAGCCTCAAGTGCGCGCGTTCACGGGGCACATAAGCAGCCCAGAACAGTCGACTGTCGAAACGAAGATACAACTGTCTCAAAAGGAGGAGAAAATGAGAGCCTCGACATTTTCAGCGGCGGAGCAGACACTGCTGATGGAACTATATGAAGAATATAGGGAAATCATCACAAACAGGGCCGGATTTTGGCATAGGCGGAGCAGGCAACTGCCTAGGGCGCCATCTGCTGGAGGGGCGCCGCTAACGGCCAGAGGGGCGCCGGAAGCGGGATTGTTGACCGGCGCGACACCGTCGGGATATGGAAATCAAAAAACTGGAGAAGGAAGTAGGCTAAGTAGCCTATAAATTTAAACACAACAGAAAGCCATGGTTTGGACTGTATTTAATGCTTTCATTCTTTGTCTTCACAGCTTGAACAAAATGATGATTATTGAGTTTGTTTTGTTGTTGTTTTTAATGGTTAATAGGCTAAATTATTTCAAAACTTAGGAATTTATATTATATATGAAATTATAGGTAGGCTACATGTAAAATCCAAATATAAAGGGATCATTCAAAAAGTGGGATGACCATGAATCCAATTGGGATTAACTGAAATATGTGTTCTTGTAAACGTCCCTCACCTGTGTCAACTAATCTATTGGCTTCGGGCAGAATAGAGGCGGGTCATCGCAAATTGCGGGTGGGAAATAAAATAAGACGTCTTTTTTTATTTAACCTCATGTTCTTTTCAACCCTTTTATGTTCAACGCTTGTTGTTGCATTTGATGTAGGCTATGACTTGTGCTATATGAATAAAATTTGATTGAGTAGCCTAATTGATTGTTTATTCGGTTGATTTCGGAGACTGACAGTGATAACACATGATTTTCATTAGGTTTATTTTTATTAAGTAAACACGTAGCCTACATTCATGCTTGGTCACATTGTGGGAAATAGGCTAAGTCTGAATTTATATTTCCGAACACGGACATGGTGCTACATAATTAAATTTGAATTTAATTAAATTGAATATGTGATGCCGGGGCAACAATACAGACGTGACGGAGACGTCATTTGGGGGTCTGTTTGCGTCCGTCGGACATTCTCTGACAGCAGCTGAGCTAAGCTTGGCTGTAAGCCGCCACGGAGCAGGCTAGTTCTGCTGACTAAGTTGCCATGGTTATTGAGCTGCAACTCATATAAGCCACTTTGATGGAACGGAACTCCCACTTAAATTAGCGAGACTCATCGAAATAAGCCAGGCTATCCCGTTAGCCAGCTGGATGGAATAGGCCCCAGGTGTGCAAGAACCAAAGGAACTCTGGGTCGCCTCCTGGAGCCTCATGGAGGAGGACGACTTTGTTCACCTGTGGCCCCTGAGGCCTGGACTTTGTTCACCTGTGGCCCCTGAGGCCTGGACTTTGTTCACCTGTGGCCCCTGAGTTGGTTCACCTCACCACAGCAGGCGTCAGAGTGGTGTTGCTGAGGCCTCATCGTCTTTGCTCAATATTGTTATTATTATTACACATATTTTTTTCTCTGGAGAGCAGACAGACAGGCAGACAGGCAGACAGACAGACAGACAGACAGACAGACAGACAGGCAGACAGACAGGCAGACAGACAGACAGACAGACAGACAGACAGACAGACAGACAGACAGACAGACATGTTGGCTCCACCTGGTGAAACATCTTGTGATGTTTCAGCTCCTGCCAGTCGTGTGCTGTGAACACCACAGCACACGATTCAGACAGTAAGTGTGTGTGTGTGTGTGTGTGTGTGTGTGTGTGTGTGTCTGTGTGTGTGTCTGTGTGTGTGTCTGTGTGTGTGTCTGTGTGTGTGTGTGTCTGTGTGTGTGTCTGTGTGTGTGTGTGTGTGTGTGTGTCAATCAATCAATCAATCTTTCTTTATACAGCGTCAAATCACAACAGCAGTTACCTCATGACGCTGTACAGGTAGAGCAGGTAGAGACCACCTCTGCAGATTACAGAGGAAAGGAACCCAACAGATTCCCTCCTGAGCTCTTGACAGTGGCGAGGTGAAACTCCCCTTTAACAGGAAGAACCCTCAGGTAGAACCAGACTCAGGAAGAACCCTCAGGTAGAACCAGACTCAGGGAGAACCCTCAGGTAGAACCAGACTCAGGGAGAACCCTCAGGTAGAACCAGACTCAGGAAGAACCCTCAGGTAGAACCAGACTCAGAGAGAACCGTCAGGTAGAACCAGACTCAGGGAGAACCCTCAGGTAGAACCAGACTCAGGAAGAACCCTCAGGTAGAACCAGACTCAGAGAGAACCCTCAGGTAGAACCAGACTCAGGAAGAACCCTCAGGTAGAACCAGACTCAGAGAGAACCCTCAGGTAGAACCAGACTCAGGAAGAACCCTCAGGTAGAACCAGACTCAGAGAGAACCCTCAGGTAGAACCAGACTCAGGAGGAACCCTCAGGTAGAACCAGACTCAGAGAGAACCCTAAGGTAGAACCAGACTCAGGAAGAACCCTCAGGTAGAACCAGACTCAGGGTGGGTGGTCATCTACCTCTACTGGTTGGGTGTGTGTGTGTGTGTGTGTGTGTGTGTGTGTGTGTGTGTGTGTGTGTGTGTGGGGGGGGGGGGGGGGTTAATCTACGTTAATCTGCTCTTAAAGGCAGAGAGACAGGAAGTTTGTTCCACAAACGTGGAGCCTGGAATTGGAAGGATCTGCCTCCCATTCTAGTCTTAGAGATTTTGAGAACCACCAATAAACCTGCATTTTGGGAGCGCAGTGCTCTGGCAGGGTGATAAGGAACTATGAGCTCTTTCAGATCAGATGGTGCCTGCCCATTAAGAGCTTTATAGGTGAGGAGAAGAGTTTTAAATTCTATTCTAGATTCTACAGGTAGCCAATGTAAAGAAGCCAATATTGGAGTAATATGATCTCTTCTCCTAGTTCTAGTCAGCACACGTGCAGCAGCGTTTTGGACCAGCTGGAGAGGCTTTAACCACTCGCTGGTACAACCTGATAATAAGGAGTTACAGTAGTCTGACCTGGAGGTAACCAAGGTGAGGATTAATTTTTCTGCATCACTCTGAGACAAGATATGCTGGACTGCTGAGATATTACACAGGTGAAAAAAGGCAGTTTTATAGATCTGTTTAATATGGGAGGTAAAGGACAAATCTGCATTGAAAATGACTCTGAGGTTCCTTACCGTGGAGCTGGAGGCCAAGGTAATGCCATCCAGAGCAGCCATGCCATTAGAAACTGATTCCCTGAGGTATTTAGGGCCGAACATGATAACTGCAGTTTTTTCTGCACTGGGGGGGGGGGGGGGGGGGGGGGGGGGGGGGGCAAACTTTTTTTTAAATTATTATTTTATTTATTACAATACCAAACATAATGTAATTCAGATTTATTTCTGAAAATAATCTTATTTTATTGCATTGCTTAAATGTTTATAGATATGTATACAGGAAAAAAAATATTGGACCTATTTTTGACTCAATGTAGTGACACATTTCAGACGCTAGGGGAGGGGCAATGCCCCCCCGCAAACTCCGCCTATGGCTGGACTATAAACTGTATAGAAGATATTTATATTTTTACACAGTTAATAAACTGTATAAATGGTTATACAGTCAACAATCTGTATAAAAGATATTTTAGACATTTTATTTTCTCAGGCCGCTGGTTGGTCTAGAGACAGGAAGAGGAAGTAGGAGAGGTTTATTGTGAAAATACAAACCTCTTGACCCGGAAGTGTAAGTGAGGCCGCGGCGAGAAAACGTCTCGCGCGTTGAGCTCGTGAAGTTTCTTTGTTGAGTTTTTCTCCGTAAAGAGAAAAAATGTACGACCAGGACGAAGGTGAGCAGCTGCAGGGACTCACCTGTGACACGCGACCGGCACCACACCTGCGCTAGCAGCGTTAGCCAGGCTAACGTTTTCCTAACGACACTCTCCATTCAGTTAGCCAGCGAGCTAACAAGCTAACCAGCGGAGTCCCGTTAGATAAACTCTGCCTGCGTTCCAAACCTCAGACTTATACTTTTTACTTTAGTATGTACTGCAGCTGCCCTTACAAAGTATGTAGTTTAGTCTGTATTGGGACATACTAATTCTTTTTTTCCCTACTAAATAGTTTGGTAGTATGAGTACTGGAACGCAGGGCAAGTTTGGTTTGTTAGCCGGATGCTAACTAGCCGGATGCTAATTCACTGTTTTGTTTTCTCTTTTCCTGCGAGGATCAACAAAGTTTCCGTCCGTTTAAGCAACGACCAGCCAGCGGCTATGCTAACATGCTAACATGCTAACTGCCAGCCCGTTTACAGCAGAGACCAACAGCGCCGCCTCCGGCAGCCCGCCGCTACTGCACCTGTACTAACACTACTGCAGTACACCACTGTACTGCAGTACATCACTGTACTAACAGTACATCACTGTACTAACAGTACATCACTGCACTAACTGTACTGCAGTATGTGGCAGTACTGCAGTATGTGGCAGTACTGCAGTATGTGACAGTACTGCAGTATGTGGCAGTACTGCAGTATGTGGCAGTACTGCACTACTGAGGGTGCGTTGGGGGGGGTCTCAGGTGGCAGCAGTAACCAGGTGATGTTTTGCAGATAACCAGTATGACGAGGACGATGATGAGATCACACCTGACCTGTGGCAGGAGGCCTGCTGGATCGTGATCAGGTGAGGCGCTCGGCTCTGATACCACAGACTCTCTCATCAGCACCAGTGGATTTCCCAGCCTGTCGATACTCGATATCAGTATTGATAAACCTTTAACTCACGCAGTGCACCTGTGCCTAAAGAATGACTTTAGATTAGTTTCACACATGAAACATGAAAACCATGAGCGGCTGATTTCATGAGCAAAAGTAACAACTAATTCATGGGAAACTTTGATAGCAACGTTTGCTTTTTTTGTGAATTTATTATGATCCTGAGCCTCCGTCTCCTTTGGTCCACGCCTCTCGCTGTGTTTCTGTGTTTCTAACTGAATGTATACTGCCCCCGTCTGTCCTGGAAGAGCATTACAGCCCGCAGGACGCTAAATCCAATAAACACTGAATCTGACATAGAAAAACATGTACCGCCATATTTTTTGACTGTTCGCGTCAACTTGGTGCTGAAGCATCTGTTCTTGTGACATCCCTAACACACACACACACACACACACACACACACACACACACTCACTCACACACTGTTTGGTAAGGGTGCTCTCTCCTCCTCAGTTCGTATTTCGATGAGAAGGGTCTGGTGCGGCAGCAGCTGGACTCGTTCGATGAGTTCATCCAGATGTCTGTGCAGAGGATCGTGGAGGACGCTCCGCCCATCGACCTGCAGGCCGAGGCTCAGCACACCTCAGGCGAGGTGGAGGAACCGGTGAGGAACCTTCAGTCACACGAGCTTTCCGTGCACACGCCCTCCGGTCTGTTCTAACCCCCTTCCCTCCTCCTCAGCCTCGCTACCTGCTGAAGTTTGAGCAGATCTACCTGTCCAAGCCCACGCACTGGGAGAGGGACGGCGCCCCGTCTCCCATGATGCCCAACGAAGCCAGACTGCGCAACCTCACGTACGTCCCCTCTGCTGAAGAACACGTAACCCAGAACCGACGTTCTGCTCCAGAACCTTCTCTGCCACTGAAATATATCATTTTACATTCAGATGTTTTTTATGGCCACCGCTGATCAGGTGATTTCTCCAGACCATTAAAAGCTTCTTTCACATGATCCAATCAGAACACAGCTCAGCTTTTATTCCTCCCGCCCATGTTTGACTGACAGCTGCTCTCAGTCTGAAGTTTTTATCAACCAGCAACTTAAGCGAACACGTCGTTAGCTAGGAAACATCAGCTAACACGATGTTTGCCACCTTTTGACTTGGTGTACTGTCCCTTTAAAGGCCGTGTTGTGTGTGGAGCTGATGCTAACCCCCTGTGGTGTGCAGGTACTCCGCTCCTCTGTACGTCGACATCACCAAGACCATCATCAAGGAGGGGGAGGACCAGCTGCAGACGCAGCACCAGAAGACCTTCATCGGTAAAATACCCATCATGCTTCGCTCCACGTACTGCCTGCTGAGCGGCCTGACGGACAGAGACCTGTGTGAGCTCAACGAGTGTCCGCTGGACCCGGGAGGCTATTTCATCATCAACGGCTCCGAGAAGGTAAACAGGAAGTGTGTTTGTGATGTCACAGACGGATGTCATGTGACGGTCAGAGCAGTGAAGGTCAGTTTGTACTCATCCTGCAGGGGGCGCTACAGCGCCGCCAAACACATAACTGAGACCACCAGGCCTGTGATTGGTCCACTAGACTGCCCTGTCAGCTCAGTGTGACACACACACACACACACACACACACACACACACACACACACACACACACACACACACCCCCCCTTTGGTCTTAGGGTTAGGGTTAGTGATGTGTTTAAGTCGGCGTGGAGTCGGCAGCACCGGGAGGTTCTGTCGCCGCGCTCGGCCGGGGGAGGAGCTTCAGACTCTGCAGTCACTTCCTGTTAACTGTGTTTGTGTTTGTCGTCTTGACTGTCGCTTCTTTTTTTTTTTTCCTTTTTTTTTATATTTATAATTTTTAATTTTTCAAAAAAACAAAAAAGACAATGACAGCCCCACATTTCACATAACACACCAAAAGACACATTACAATGACGCACAATTTAAGACAAGACAAAAAAAAAAGGGAGGGGGGTGGAGTTGGTACAGATAAACTTAAGTCAGACACTTGAGATCAGGTTATTGTTCTGTTGTTTAAGTGTTTTCTAATGACAGTCCATGGAGCACCTTGCTCATTTTCATTGTCTTGAAGCACTGAGGTTGCCTTTTCCATTGACAGCAGGTCTAAAAAGTCCTTCAGCCAGCTGTGTATATTCTGGCTTGGCTTCCAGTTCCTAAGTATTGTCCTCTTCACAGACAGAAAAGCTAGAGCAATGGTACGTTGAGTCCTTCTTACATGTATATTTTCCACTCTACTTCCCAATACACATATAACAGGACACTGGGGAATGTGAATATTTAATATCACTTTTAGAATATCAATTACTTCAAACCAAAATTGTTTTACCACTGGGCAGAACCGTAATAAATGCATGAAAGTACCAGGCTCACCACAGCCATGCCAGCACAGTTCAGAGACATTTGGGTCCATTTTTTTTTAACTTATGTGGTGTGATATAAGCTCTGTGTATAATTTTAATTGGAATCATTTTATATCTCACACAACTGGAAACAGAAGTTGAATGTTTCAGTATTGAATCCCACTGATCTACAGTGAGAGATTTACCAATGTCCCGTTAGGGTCAGGGTTAGGGTTACAGGGTTAGGGTTAGGGTTAGGGTTAGGGTTACAGGTTTAGGTTACCCTAACACTGTAACGTGGTGGAAGTAGTGCTGTCAGGCTGGGATAAACTTAATAATTTATAAATAACTGTCACACCCCCCCTTTGGTCTCAGGGTTAGGGTTAGTGATGTGTTTAAGTCGGCGTGGAGTCGGCAGCGCCGGGAGGTTCTGTCGCCGCGCTCGGCCGGGGGAGGAGCTTCAGACTCTGCAGTCACTTCCTGGAAACTGTGTTTGTGTTTGTCGTCTTGACTGTTGCTTCTAAAGGCTGAAGTATGCTTCAGCGTTGGAAGAGCGCACGGGGGTTGTGCGAAGCACGCATTTCCTACGCAGCGCGTGTGTGTCCAACATACCTCTGCAAACACACAGAGCAATTCTCCTCCCACCAACGTAGACCCTGTGACGTCTGGTCGCTGCTCTTCTGTGGCGAGTGGACGAGTTGTATAGGTGCGGGCACTCTCCAAAGTTTTCAAACACAACCGACGAGTCGAGACACAACAGTTTAAAAAAAAAAAAAAAAAAAAAAAAAAAACGGCGCTGACAGCACAACAACAGGATGTGATGCCGGTTGCAACGAAATGCCGGAAATAGTGTACTTCGGCGGACCAATCACAGCTCTTGTGGGGCTGCAGAGGGTCCAAGTAGTTACAATTTTTGGGAGGCGCGCGGCAAGGCTCTGCGGGGGTCGCACAACCCCCGTAAGCTCCGCACAACCTCCGTACGCTCTTCCTACGCGGAAGCATAATTCAGCCTTAACTCTGGGCTGACAGACTCCTGATGAATTATGGGTAACCGCTCTGCAGCAGCGTTAGGGTCAAGGTCATATTCAGACCTGGGGTCGTCTTCTCGTTTGTGTGTCGGGATGAAAGCTGACCGCCACATCGCCACAACCGTGTTGGCTTGGGGACGGTCAGCATCGCCATGGCAACACAGAAGGAAAACGTATCGTTCAGACCCTGAACCGGCGTGATCGGGCTCCTCAGTCTGTTCCCAAATTTGAAACCTTAAATCTGTCGTGACAAAAACCATGACAACCTGATAAAGCAGGAAACTGTTTGTTCTTCCAGGTTCTCATCGCCCAGGAGAAGATGGCCACCAACACGGTGTACGTGTTCGCTAAGAAGGACTCTAAGTACGCCTACACCGGCGAGTGCCGGTCCTGCCTGGAGAACTCGTCCCGTCCCACCAGCTCCATCTGGGTCAGCATGATGGCCCGAGGAGGACAGGTGAGCTTCACCTGGAGCTGAACGTGAGCTCGTTCTGTGTGTTTTTGTTCTGCATGTTGACGGACAGGAACCCGAGCGTGTGACATCTGAACGGTCGTGTTCCTGTCGGCGTGAAGAGCGCCGGGCGTCGCTCTCAGCCGTCAAACCA
>NC_043989.1:132500-140000 GCF_902150065.1 Myripristis murdjan
TCGTGGCCATCGCCTCGTACACGGGCTACAACCAGGAGGACTCGGTCATCATGAACCGCTCGGCCGTGGACCGAGGCTTCTTCAGGTGCGCTCGCCGCCTCCTCTCTCGCCTCGTCCTGTTTGTGGATCTGCTGGGTTAGGGTAACCCTAACCCTAATCCTAATCCTAACCCTAACCTCTGAGAGCCTCTCTGTCTCCTCAGGTCTGTGTTCTATCGCTCCTACAAGGAGCAGGAGTCCAAGAAGGGCTTCGACCAGGAGGAGATCTTCGAGAAGCCGACACGGGAAACCTGCCAGGGTGAGTCCTCCACCTGTTTGGGTTAAAACCTTCAGCTTTTTCATGGGGAGGAAGGTGAAGGTGATGATGAAGGTGAAGGTGATGATGAAGGTGAAGGTGATGGTGAAGGTGAAGGTGAAGGTGGGGGTGAAGGTGAAGGTGAAGGTGGGGGTGAAGGTGAAGGTGATGATGAAGGTGAAGGTGATGATGAAGGTGAAGGTGAAGGTGAAGGTTTTAAGGGGAATGACAGGATGAAGGCTCAGCAGGTTATTCATGAACACGCCGTACCTGCAGCGCCGCAAAGCCATGAAACTCTGCTCTTCCAGGTATGAGGCACGCCATTTACGACAAACTGGACGACGACGGCCTCATCGCACCGGGCGTCCGAGTCTCCGGCGAGGACGTCATCATCGGCAAGACGGTGACGCTGCCGGAGAACGACGACGAGTTGGACAGCACCAACCGCCGCTACACCAAGAGAGACTGCAGCACCTTCCTGCGCACCAGCGAGACCGGCATCGTGGACCAGGTGATGGTGACGCTGAACCAGGAGGGGTACAAGTTCTGCAAGATCAGGGTGAGTCACCACACCTGCTGCACCTCACCTTTAAAACACGGCGTGGCGGCGGCAGCATGAAGGACGGGACGGGACGGGACGGGACGGGACGGGACGGGACGGCAGCATGAAGGACGGGACGGGACGGGACGGGACGGGACGGGACGGGACGGGACGGCAGCATGAGGGACGGGGCGGGACGGGGCGGGACGGGACGGGACGGCAGCATGAGGGACGGGGCGGGACGGGACGGGACGGCAGCATGAGGGACGGGGCGGGACGGGACGGGGCGGGACGGGACGCTCCTTCAGGAGGAAAACGGCTCATTTGTTGGTGTTTGGTGGTTGACGTGTTTGTTCAACACCTGTTTCCAGGTTCTCTGTGAGATCCATAAAAACATCAAACTGTCTCTTTGATGCTCAGAATGCCTTGATTGATGAACAGATTTTATTTATGGACTTTCAGACACTAAAATCTGTTAAAGATGTTAAAATGAAAACATCACATTCCAACATGGTCCCAAGACATTCAGTCCCCCGTCCCGTAAGGCTCCTAACGCTGATCCCCCGTCAGCCTCATGAGGTTCCACAGCACAGAACCGCAGGGAACATGTTCCACTCCCTGGGATTATAGTCATTAAATACCATCAATCACTGTGAATACACACGTTCATGCGCACGCCAGCCTTTCCTGTGAAGTCTCAGCAGGTTTAGGCCTCGGGGCCCCGGGGCCCCGGCGTTCCCCGACAGAACAAACACGCCGGGATCCGCCTCGACCTGAACTTTCCAAACTTCACTGCCAAATACTGAGCTCATCACAGCAATGAGCTGTGTGTGTGTGTGTGTGTGTGTGTGTGTGTGTGTGTGTGCATGTGCGTGTGTGTGTGTGTGTGTGTGTGTGTCTCCCGGCTCTGTAATGTTCTTCCTGTTTGAACCTGTTTGTTTGTGTTGCAGGTTCGTTCAGTTCGAATTCCTCAGATTGGAGACAAATTTGCCAGCCGACACGGACAGAAAGGAACCTGCGGCATCCAGTACAGACAGGAGGTGTGTGTGTGTGTGTGTGTGTGTGTGTGTGTGTGTGTGTGATGTTCAGCTTGTTCAGTGGTTTATGTTCAGCACAGTGTTTATAAAATCTTTTTGGAGCAACAGCTGCACGAGTGAAATGTTCACATTTAAGTCAAACAGGAAGTTCAGACAGAAATCTGTGATGCACTTTAACATGAGACTGATCACGTCTGTTTCCATGGCAACAGTCTGATGTGTGAACATCACAGATTGACAACAACACTGAACTGAACAGAGTAAAGACTAAAGAGTGTGTGTGTGTGTGTGTGTGTGTGTGTGTGTGTGTGTGTGTGTGTGTGTGTGTTGTTTCCTGGCCAGGACATGCCGTTCACCTGTGAGGGAATCACACCTGACATCATCATCAACCCCCACGCCATCCCGTCCCGCATGACGGTCGGACACTTGATCGAGTGTCTGCAGGGCAAGGTGGGCACACGCACGCACACGCACGCACGCACGCACACACACACACACACACACACACACAGCTTCTCACAGCTTCTCTCATTCTCACTGCTTTTGCTACAGGTCAGCCACACCCAGATTACCACAGATTACCACAGATTACCACAGATTACACCCACATTACCACAGATTACCACAGATTACCACAGATTACACCCACAGTTCACAGCCCTTCAGTTCCTTCACATTAAAAGCCCTCTGTCTCCTGCAGGTTTCTGCTAATAAAGGTGAGATCGGCGACGCCACGCCCTTCAACGACGCCGTCAACGTGCAGAAAGTGTCCAACCTGCTGTCGGAGTACGGCTACCACCTGAGAGGAAACGAGGTCAGAGCCGCGCCGCTCTCTGATTGGTTCACAGTTTACAGAAAGTCTCTGAACAAATGTCCTGACCTTTTCTCTTCAGTATTGATCAGCTCTGTCAGTCGATCAGTCTATTGATCGTTTGACGTGTAAACGCTGAAACTCCAGTGAGCAGCGTCAGGGAGGGTTAGCATGAAAGAGCGAGCGTTCTGATTGGTCTGAAGGGTGGTGATGACGCGGCGTCTCTGCGTCGGCAGGTTTTGTACAACGGCTTCACGGGCAGGAAGCTGACGTCGCAGATCTTCATCGGCCCGACGTACTACCAGCGCCTGAAGCACATGGTGGACGACAAGATCCACTCGAGGGCCAGAGGGCCCGTCCAGATCCTGAACCGCCAGCCCATGGAGGGCCGCTCCCGGTGAGACACACACACACACACACACACACACACACACACACACACACACATCCCACCTGTATACAGCCGTCACCTTCAGAGCAGGTGGGGCTGCACAGACGGGATGCTGGGAAATAAAAGCTCCAGCGGCTCACGCTGCTTCTGTCCAGGTTTAATCTGCTGAGGTGGTCATGTGACAGGAAGTGACATCTCTTCCTGTTTGGTGTGTGTCTGCAGCGACGGCGGTCTGCGTTTCGGGGAGATGGAGCGTGACTGTCAGATCGCCCACGGGGCGGCTCAGTTCCTGAGGGAGCGGCTGTTCGAGGCGTCCGACCCGTACCAGGTGCACGTGTGTAATCTGTGCGGGCTGATGGCCATCGCCAACACGCGCACGCACACCTACGAGTGTCGCGGCTGCCGCAACAAGACACAGGTAGGCGTCAGTCACCTCACACGTCACCCTAATCCTAACCCACGATGTAGTAATCTGATGGAATCAAGTGTACTCGGGTGTAATCTGTAATAATCTGCCTCTCCTGACTTGTCAGATCTCTCTGGTCCGGATGCCGTACGCCTGCAAACTTCTGTTCCAGGAGCTGATGTCGATGAGCATCGCTCCGCGCATGATGACCAGTTAGAACCGGTTAGAACTGGTTCTGATGTGATGAGCTCCGTTTGTATTGTTGTTGTTTTACAGGAATTTCTCTCTTTTTTGTAAATTAGAATAAATGTTTTTCCCTCGTGGTCGTCTTCTCTCATTTGTCTGGTTTAAATGTTGTGACATCGCCACAAGAATCAAAGATTCTTCAAATCTAAATTGTTAATCCTTTCAGATTTGATCTGGGCGGAGTTCAGCCGTTGAGGGACTGAAACTCACCCTAACCCGTGACTGGGCTTTTATTGTGTAAAACATTTTGAAATGGATTCAGCCGGTGGGTATGTGACGATGCTCTCAGGCTGCAGGTCGGTGCAGGAAATCTAATCCAGCAGCTCAGCGTCTGGATGAGGATTATGTGTAAAATATTGTTGGTACTGATGTGTAAACAGGCTTTATTCTTAATGAGGATCTGACGTTCTCTTAAGGTTCCACAGGAAATGCACACAGTTCATTTTGGACTCACTTATGGAAACTTGGTGTCAAAATCTATTTCCTTAAAAGAAATATGAGAAAGGTGAGGTTAGAACAGTCCTGTGAGCAGGTGAAGGTGGGTGATGCTATTAACATTCATAAATCCACGGGTTTATGTGATCAAGCTGTAACATGAAGCTGCTCATGGTTTCCATGGAAAAAAACACTAATAAATACGTAACACTGATGGGGAGTTTTACTACTTTAATAAAAGACTGGAGGCATCTTCACCTTATTAACAGGTAATTCTGCTTAACCCTGACCACATGTAGATGTTTATCAAAATCAGAAAAACTTTACTGAGAGAAACTGGCTCAGCTGCAGTTGCTCTCATCCGAGAGAATAATTAAATCATAAGATATGGAAAAAGAAATAAGACATAAAATATGTGTATTAGAAATATAAAAAAGTATGCATTATTTCTAAGTTTGTACATTAATGCACAAAATATTACAGAAATAAGAAACTGAACATATAAAAATATATACACCTCATAAACAGGGCTATTGCGAGGTGGAAGTGATGACAGTTAAATGGTTAAATCAGAGTTTGAACAGTCGCCTCTCCACTCCCACTGGGGAATTTTACTGGTTTAATAAACGACTGGAGGCATCTTGACCTTATTAACTCCCACTGGCAGCGGCACAACAAACCAGTTCAGCTCACAAAGCCTCCCGAACAAAGCACAATTCTTTTTAATGTTTTATTTCATGTGTTTTCAAATGTTCTTTTTATTGTGAAGCACTTTGAGCTGCAATTCTTGTATGAAAGGTGCTATACAAATAAAGTTTTATTATTATTATTATTATTATTATTACCTCCTCATTCCAGCCAAACCAGATCCGTGTTTTGGGGCATGGCATGAGGATGGAATCTGAGTTATCAAAGATCTGTACTTCGATGGCGTCTTCACATCATTTAACCAACTGGCAAGTAAATTTAATCTTCCCAAGTCCCATTTCTACTGTCATCAACAGATTAGACATTTTGAACAGAGGAGCTGGCATCCTGTCCCCGAGGTCGCCCGGCCACACCAGCAGACGCTCCTTCAGCCACAGAAACGAATCTTCAGAATCTGTGTTCCGTTAACATGAAGCCCCAGTCGGTGCCTTGGGTTAGGAAGCTCTGGGAACAAGATCTTGGAATATCTCTCCTTGACCGTCAGTGGAATGCTGTTTTGGGATGAGTGCACTCCTCCCTGGTGTTTTCTCATGATGTGACTGCTGATGTTTACAGGACGATGCTGTCTGCTCACTAAACTGCCAGGACAGCAGAGGACTGACCCAAAAGAGACTTACTGAGAGCAAAGAAGTGGAATATTCTTCAACAGTCGAGTCTCAGACCTGAACCGGCTGAGCTGCTTCTCACCTGGAGAGCCACCTGAAGGCAGGAGGAGCCTCCGAGCTGCAGGAAAGGCTCAGAGCAGCTCGGGGAGGAAACTCAGTCTGGTGTTGTTGTTCAGGGGCTCAGGACTTCAGGCAGAGACTGCACAGGATTTTCCTCCAAATATTGAATATAATCCTTATAATTATTTTAAATATATAGTTTGTCCAGGTACTTATGAGCCTCTGGAGGTGGAGTGACAGTGTATAAAACTGGCTGTAATTCCTAAAAGGTTGATGCCATATTTTTGTTCTGCCCCTTAAATTAAAGCTGAAAGTCTGCACTTCAATCAAATATTGATTACTCCATTTCAAATCCACTGTTGGTGGTGTACAAGGGCAAAATTATGAATATTGTGTCACTGTTAGGGTTAGGGTTAGTGGTCATGGACCTGCAGACTGTGACTGGCCACCAAAAACATACGAGGCGGTGGCTTTTAGCCTCCTACTCGCCGACGTCTCATGCTGATCGATACTGATCATATTGATCATATTGATGGATCAAGGAAATCATGTTTCATCTGAGGCTGGAAAAGATCAAATTCACCTTAAGGAGTAATAAAGATAAGTTCCTGAAAATCTGGATGCCTTTTCTGATTTACTTTGAAAATCTAAACAATACAACAAACTGGGAGAGCGCTTGACGTGTCGATGGCCCAACATGTTGACCTCAGGACATTTTTATTTGTTTGTTTGTTTATTCCTTTCGCGGGTTTGCATTTTGTGTGTATGCGTGATTTATTGTATTATTATTATTATTATTATTATTCTTTTATTTTTTTATATTTCATTAAGAGGAAGAGATATATATGTATATATATATATGTATATATGTGTATATATATGTATATATATATATATATATACACACACACACACACATACATGTGTATATATATTGCTATACTGCTCTTATAACATGTTATTATGACAACATGTTTAAACGCTCTGACATAGAAACTGTATCAGTGTTATTATGGCCACATGGTGTCAGTTTGTAAAATCACTTTCATATGGAATAACAATAATATTAACAACAATAATGATAATAATAATGACAATGGCAGTGTTGATCATAACAATGATAATAATAATCAACAAAATCATGGAAAACAAAGAGTGAAGACAAGTTTGTCTTTAAAACTTTATTGACAAACTGAAGCATAAACATGAGCAGAGAGCATGTGAGCACATTCCAGCACAAATCCTCTTTTCAAAAGAAATTTCAACACAAGCTTTTCCTGTTTGGTTATCTAAGCTTCAGAATAAGAGCCTGCTGTAGTGTTTTCTTAGCTAAGCTTCACAATAAGAGCCAGCCGTGGTGTTTTCTTAGCTAAGCTTCACAATAAGAGTCAGCGTGTCAGTTCAGATCAGTCGCTGAGGCCAAAGGAAAGAGTTTACATCGCAAATTAGTTCTTTGAATGAATCCAAAAGGAAAGGATTTTTTCATTAATTTTTAATTTCTCAAATAAACGGCTGGTCATCTCTGAAAAAAACAAGCAAGGTGCATTCCAGTCGCCACCAAGCCTCAGCAGAGAGCTTCAGCAGAAAGCTTCAGCAGAAAGTTTCAACAGAAAGTTTCAGCAGAAAGCCTCAGCAGAAAGCCTCAGCAGAAAGCTTCAGCAGAAAGCTTCAGAAAAAAGCTGCAATGAAAGAGAAAAACAGGAAACTACATTAAAAAGCATCGAATGTTTAGTTTGAGCCGCCGTCGCCTCCTGATGATGCGTCTGCGCCTCACAGCTCGCCGTCTTTGGCCACTGGAAGGAAAAACATAAACACAGACAGATGTGTAAGACATGCACACACACACACACACACACACACACACACACACACACACA
Organism: Myripristis murdjan; assembly: GCF_902150065.1. Taxonomy (NCBI): domain Eukaryota; kingdom Metazoa; phylum Chordata; class Actinopteri; order Holocentriformes; family Holocentridae; genus Myripristis; species Myripristis murdjan. Next base: position 139,912 of record NC_043989.1, read on the forward strand.
CACACACACACAATGTCTCTTTGATGTTCGGTTTTGATTTTCAGATCTGAGTTTTTTCCTCAGAAGGAAAACAGAGAAAATGTGACGAC
>NC_043989.1:150000-152500 GCF_902150065.1 Myripristis murdjan
ATTCAGACACAGCACATAGTGCTTCTACATTTAGGTCTAGCATGCAGCTAATGGTTAGCCACAGTGGTGTAGTCTAGTTCTAGTGGGTACGCACGCACACACGCACACACACGCACGCACGCACGCACGCACGCACGCACGCACGCACGCACGCACGCACGCACACACACACACACACACACACAGGCTCCCTTTCTGAAACGTTAATGTTAGCTCCAGCTGTAGTGTCCCCCGAAAAATGGTCAAAAAGAGCCGCTTCGTAACACAGAGAAGGCGACTTTATGAACGGGAAAGTGAACGTTATGTCAAAAAAACATACTGATACGTTTCTTTGCGCATTTTTAAGTGGTTATACGGAAATGCGGGACCTTTTCTAGTGGGTATACGCCGTATACCTGCGTATCACGTAGACTACACCACTGGTTAGCCAACAAATCACACATGTAGGGCTAGTCATCTCTGTGACTTACTTTTCATGACTCGAGAGTGCTGACTCTCCCATAGCGAAAAGTTGAAGTTTCTTTTTGCATATTTTGCAGCATGCTACACGTGGATTTGGTCCATGTTTTATCCACTGTTTCTACTTTTCATTACCCAGCCAACGTTCATTAAAACGGCACGTTGGTCGCATGCTGCTGCACTGCCCTCTTGTTGGGGGCGTGACACATGACAATCAATCCAGCTCTTGTGAAACCCGTCAGAGCGTGAGCTGTGAAGGCGTCATTTTTAATCCGACTTATTTTATTTCTCTCCATTTAATAAGTGGTCCATTTAGTCAGACCAGAAATATGGTAACAATTTCAAGCATTCAAGCATTTACAAGCACGTTACCCAAAATTCAAGCATTTTTCAAACCTTGAAAACATAACATTAAAATCCAAGCATTTTAAAGGTTTTCAAGCACCCGTACGAACCCTGAAACATTGATTGTTTTCCAGAAAGCCACTCATAACAAAATATTAATAACCCTTTCCGGGATCTTCACAGAAAAAAAAGTCAGGAAATAAATAATAACACTATTAATGAAATAAATTACACTATTTAAGAAATAAATAATAACCAAATAACCCTCTCTGGGTTCTTCACAGAAAAAAAAGTCCATGGAACATTAACTTTCTGTTGTGCCGTGCACAATCTTAACAGGTAAAAGTTCAATTTAGTTGTCAGAGCAGAATCTCTTATTTAAATGCAGGGACGGTTTTTGCTTTGGGCAGCGTGGGCCAGGGCGCAATCTACTCGGGGGCGAAGGAGAAAAAAAAATTCACCAGTTTTCTAGACTACCGTATTGACCCGCACATGCCGTGGCACCGGGGTACCATCAGTCGGCATCAGGCGGGCCGGTCTGGTCTGCCGGATCTGACAGGTGAGCGGCCGCTTCGCCTGATGCCGACTGATGCTGCCCCGGTGCCGCGCCCGACTGGTGCCGCGGGGGCGGGGGGGTTGGATTAGTAACGTGAAAGGGCGCAAGCCAGTAATTTCGCCTAGAGCGGCAACATAGGCAGAACCACCACTGCTTAAATGACTCATATGAGCAGTCTCTCAAAGTTCTTGTGTTCCTCCCTTATAATCCTTTTGTAGGTTCCAGTAGGTTTGTCACGTTCTGTGCGTGTATTAGTCTCGATCGCGTGGCCAGACTGAAAAAAAAAAAATCATAATGCGTCTCTGGTATTGTGGGCCGTAGTTTGGGGACCACTGGTTTAACCCAAGATGGTGAGATTAGAGATTAGAGATTAGAGATTGAGCGGTGTGTTTCGACGCCTCGCTCAGATCCCAGCTTTCATCTCGTTTACAAATGAAACGAGGAGCGGCTGAGCGAGCGAGTCCCACAGGAAGAGTTTACTCTCCCTGCTTCTTCCTCACCCTAACCCTAATCCTCACCCTAACCCTAACCCTAATCCCTAATCCTCACCCTAATCCTCACCCTTTGATGGGTCGTGGCGCCTGGTGAGTGGCAGCCTGCTGCAGCAGTGTTTTGTACACTAATGCAGCCCTGAGCTGTGGGCTCATCGTGTGGTTTTGTGTGTGCTGCAAACGGTTCTTTAATTTACCGGACTGGATGTACCTGGACAATTTTCACCTACACGAGGGAAGAGCACCTGGATTGCCGAGCCCATGCCGGGCCGCCGCCGACAGACGTCCCGGTGGAGCTACGGAGGCGTCGGCGTGGGAGAAGAGCCGGTGTGAAGACGAGGGAAAGACGGCGGAGAAACCGGACAAGATTTAAACCTCGTCTTCCATCGATCGTCATGGGAAATGTGAGATCGCTGGACGACATCACAGCACCGGCCCTAACCCTAACCCTAACCCAAACCCTAATCCTCACCCTAACCCAGCGGGAGAACCGCGAATGCAGCTCGCTGTGCTTCACCTGACCCGGCTGAACGCGGTGGAGATGCCCGGCTTCACGGCGGGGCGGGACAGGGGAGCACGAAGCCGGAAGAGGAAAGGAGGAGGTCTGGCCGTCTTTGTTAACTCCAAATGGTTTAACAACAAACAAACA
>NC_043989.1:157500-177500 GCF_902150065.1 Myripristis murdjan
AAAATCCGAGCGGCAGCATCCGGATGGGAAGCGACTCTCTCTCGAACAAAAAGTGAAAATCCTCTCCAGTGTTTCGGTTGTTTGAGAACAAACAGACAGAGGCTTTTATTTTGTATTTAGCTGCTGACTGATGGTTTGTCTGTAATATGATACGATAATAATATGAATATTATATAGTAATAATAATAAGACCCACTTGCTTCCTCCATTCCTACTTGCTGCTGCTGCGTCGGGTAAATATGACGTCAGACACAGTTACCTAAGACATTTAATTCATAAATATATTTTTTAAATTCAGACCGTTAAGTTACCTTCAAGGAGCCAGCAAAACAACTGTGTCTGAAAAATAGAGAAATAATTTGGTCCCATTGATTTGCTTTCGATTTGTTTAATTATCTGTTTATTTTCATCCTGTTGTTGTTCTGGTGTAAATGTGTACATTGATGCCTGACCTCAGAAATGTGCAATAAATATTTTACTGAGTTTCTGACAAACTGATTGAGACATAATAAAATATATTTTAAAAATGAATCACTGAAAAAAATACTAAAAATAAAAACGTGGAAACATACATAGATAGACAGACAGATAGACGGACGGACGGACGGACGGACGGACGGATGGATGGATGGATGGATGGATACATACATAGATAGATAGATAGACATATTCGTCACCAGAGGTTTTATTTTGAAGGCTGTGACCGGATATCCGGTGTGTTATCAGCTGACGCTCCGCCGGCCGACATGGCGGAGTTCAGCCAGACGGGCCTCCTGACGGCGCTGCTGCTCTTCACCGCGCTCACCGTGCGGGACATCTACCTCGGCCGGGCCGGGGCCGGGGCCCCTGGAGCCGGGGCCGGAGCCCCCGGGGCCCCCGGAGCCCCCCGGGCCTCCGGGGCTCCTGGAGCCGACAGGCCGCTGGAGGCCGAGCCGCAGAGGCCGGCCAGCCGCTCCCCGCACGCCGGGCCGGTGCTCAGGTTCCAGTACTGGTGAGCCACAGGACGGTTTCTTATCAATATTATTATCACCGTTACTATCAATACTATCGATACAAGAGACTTATTGATATCAATATGTCTTCAATAAAGTCAGCCTCAGCTAGCTGTTAGCCGCTAGCTAACTGCTAGCAGGCTCTGCTGACACTGAACCTGTGTGTGTGGTGTGTGTGTGTGTGTGTGGTGTGTGTGTGGTGTGTGTGTGGTGTGTGTGTGTGTGTGTGTGTGTGTGCAGTATCTCCTGAGGGTACAGTAAGCTGTTCCAGGAGTACGCTCGCTCCATCAGCCAGCTGTACCCGGACCTCCGCATCGAGGGAGAGAACTACCCCCCCTCCCCCCTCAGCAGGTGAGCCTCACTGCCACTTCCTGTTCACCTGTCTGACACCGCCCCTGTTCCAGTACTCACACTACCACACTGTGTATTTATCTAGTATGTCCCAGTACACAGTGTGTCAGGTGCAGTTTGCCAGGAGTACCAGGATGTTCTACTACACCTGGTCAGGTTTCACAGTCTGCATGTCAGCATGCTGCTCTGGCCATGCTGACCCACAATCCTTTGCACAGTGGACGTTATGTCGCACTGACTGAGCTGTGTGTACAGGCCACGCCCACATACGGACGACAACACACACACATATCACACTCACCTGGCTCAGGTACAGCAGCAGAGACAGGAAGACAGAAGATATGATGAGATATGCCTCAATTTATCCCACAATGGGGAAATTCCTAGTGTTGACAACAGCAGAACACGCATACACACACACACACACACACACACAGACACACACACACACACACACACACACACACCGTGCACTCAGTGCACATAAGTGGACTGTATAAAAAATGCAGTTTTTAAAAAATTAAATTTTTTTAAAATTAAAAAATAGTTATGGTGGGGTGGGGATGTGGCAGAGAGAGAGAGAGAGAGCGAGAGAGAGAGAGAGAGAGCGAGAGAGAGAGAGAGAGAGAGAGAGAGATTCTGCCGGCTCGTCCACAAACTCGGACCCTCACGGCTCTGTGAGGGCCGCCGACCTGAGTTTGGGACTCGGAGCGAAGGCAGGCCCAGGTGAGTCCTGTGTGCTGGATAAGGGAGTGAGGCGCTGTGACCTTACTTAGGAGAAGTGGGGGGGCCTGGCCTAATAGTTTTCCTCTGCAGGGGGCGTGGCCTCACTCTGACTCCTCCCCTTCCTGTCAGGTACTTGGGGAACTTCTTCTCCTACTTGAAGCTGCTGGCCGTCATGCTGATCGTCAGCGGGCAGAACCCGTTCCCCCTGCTGGGCGTGGCCACGCCGCACGCCTGGACCTGGAGCCAGGAGAACAAGGTACACCACTTCCTGTCTGACCTGGTTGCCATGGAGACAGGAAGCTGTGTTGTGTTAGCTACTGTGATAGCGTTAGCATCAGACCAGGGACCTGATTGGTTCACTGAAAACATCCACTGTGTGTGTGTGTGTGTGTGTGTGTGTGTGTGTGTGTGTGTGTGTGTGTGTGTGTCAGATCTTCTCGTGCCTGATGGCGTTCTTCCTCAGTAACATGCTGGAGACTCACTTCCTGTCCACGGGGGCGTTCGAGGTCACGCTGAACGGTGCGTTGCTCTTCTCAGATTCTGCATCAACAGCTACGGTACATGTGGCACGTTACCATAGTAACAGTGTGTGCGTGCACGTGTTCTCACAGTGCAGGGGATGGTGTGCAGTGTTGCCATGGTAACGGTGCAGCTATTGGTTAGGTAAAGTAGGGGCTCTAAGTGATCTGCTGCTCTCTGATTGGTCAGACGTCCCGCTCTGGTCCAAGCTGCAGTCGGGCTACGTCCCAAACATCCAGGAGCTCTTCCACATCCTGGACACACAGCTGAAGATCAGCCAGGAGCCCTGACAGGTACACACACACACACACACACACACACTCACACCTGCTGTCCTGGGTGTCATGATGTCACAGTGACATCACAGTGACATCACCACTCCTCCAGATTTTGTTTGTCCTTCTGACTGTTGGATGGTGAGTGTGACGGCGTCAGCGGCGTGTTGCGACTGCAGACAAGACGAGTGGCAAGACGGTCACCATGGTAACTGCCACGGTCACCATGGTAACTGCCATGGTCACCATGGTAACTCAACTGAACTTTATTTATAGAGCACTTTAAAAACAACCACAGCTGAAACAAAGTGCTGTACACAAATGATCATAAAACAACCAAACAGTGATAACATTTAAATCAATAAAAACAATAAAAACAATAAAACAAATAAAACAAATAAAACGCCAACGAGTCACAATGGCTTTTAAAAACGGAAAGTGAAGAGGCCTGTCTGATGTGCAAAGGTAAGTCATTCCAGAGTTTGGGAGCAGCAACAGGTAACTGCCACGGTCACCATGGTAACTGCCACGGTCACCATGGTAACTGACAGTTCAAAAGTGTGAATTTCTGCTGTTTTCTTTTTTTTAGAGGGGGTGTAGAACCCTGCGGCTCCGTGGGCTCATCTGATTGGTTCTCAGTCAGCAGTAGATCAATAATAATAATGATGATGATTGGTTATTGAACAGATTGATGACAAACAGTAAAAATTATTTGCCATAATTTGCAAATGCGTTTTAAAGCTCCACCCAGTGTGTCGCAAACAAACAGGAAGCCTGAGTCCCTGTTGTGTGATGTCATGATTTGTAGTATGATGTCATCTCTGTGCGTCCAGGTGTCCGGCTCAGGTGGAGCGCGTGCCACTGGCGTTCATGAAGGCCCGGTCTGAAAGCAGCCGTCTGCGTGACCCGGCCGGACGACCCCCGCCACGAAGTGAGCGCTCCCTCTGCCCCGGGCCGCACCTCCTGCTACACTACCCACAATCCACCTGGCGGTGTCCATGATGGTGCCAGTGACACTGCCCTGGATGCTGATTGGCCGTCTGACACCCTCCCGCCACCTTGATTTTTTTTCCATTGGATTCTATTGGTTTAGGTTATTATTATTATTGGTTTTTACTTTGATCAGTTTCTGGTTTCTGTCGGTTGAGTCCGGCTTCTAGTCTGCAGCAGAGTGATGATGTCATCCTGCAGCAGAGTGATGATGTCATCCTGCAGCAGAGTGATGATGTCATCCTGCAGCAGAGTGATGATGTCATCCTGCTCCTGAACTTTTTGCTTAGTATTTGCGATGTGTGATCGAACGTCAAATTCCAGAAATGTATTTTTAAGAAAATGAAGATTTGTTGTCTGTTGTGTTTGTTGTGAAACTGTCGTCCTGTTGACACAAAGGGCAGAGCCAACATGGCTGCCACTCAGTGTCATGTGACTCAGACTCAGATGGGAAACTGATTCATGTTTATTCTTTACAGAAGTTCAGGAAATAAAACTATAAGTCAAACACTTCAGTTTCCACACAGCAGGCTTTTAATTTGAAACAAACAAGCAAAACAGCTTTGGTGTTCTAATCTCAGGTGTGACATGCCGGGGTCAGGTGGGGTCAGGTGTGACATGCCGGGGTCAGGTGGGGTCAGGTGTTACATGCTGGGGTCAGGTGGGGTCAGGTGTGACATGCTGGGGTCAGGTGGGGTCAGGTGTGACATGCTGGGGTCAGGTGTTACATGCTGGGGTCAGGTGGGGTCAGGTGTGACATGCTGGGGTCAGGTGGGGTCAGGTGTGACATGCTGGGGTCAGGTGTTACATGCTGGGGTCAGGTGGGGTCAGGTGTTACATGTTGGGGTCAGGTGGGGTCAGGTGTTACATGTTGGGGTCAGGTGGGGTTACATGCTGGGGTCAGGTGTGACATGCTGGGGTCAGGTGTGACATGCTGGGGTCAGGTGGGGTCAGGTGTGACATGCTGGGGTCAGGTGGGGTCAGGTGTGACATGCTGGAGGGCTGATGCTGTCAAGGTCTTCAGGACGGACGTCAGGTGTTCGGCTCTCTGCAGGTGTTCAGCTGCAGCTGCAGAGGAAACAAAAAATCTTATGATTCTTAGAAAAGCTGCACATGAACACACACACACACACACACACACACACACACACACACAGAGTTACCTGAGATAGACACAAACAGATGGTGCAGGAGGCCGTTGCCATGGAAATGAGACTGTGAGTCATTTCTACTGAACTGGATGTTGGATGGTTCAACTCTTTGCTCCTTCAGGTCCACTTCCTGCTTCAAACGCAAAGCACATTAGAAACAGTGGAGTGCAGTAGAGACTGGAGTTCAGTAGAAACAGGAGTTCAGTAGAATCAGTGGAGTTCAGTAGAAACTTGAATTCAGTAGAAACCAATTAAGTAGAAACTGCAGCAGAAACAGGAATTTTAGTAGAAATTGTAGTTCAGTAGAAACGGAGTTCAGTAGAAACGGAGTTCAGTAGAAACGAGTTCAGTAGAATCAGGAGTTTGGTAGAAACGAGTTCAGTAGAATCAGGAGTTCGGTAGAAACTAGTTCAGTAGAATCAGAGGAGTTCAGTAGAAACTAGTTCAGTAGAAACAGGAGTTCAGTAGAAATGAGTTCAGTAGAAACTGGAGTAAAGTAGAAAAGAGTTCAATAGAATCAGAGGAGTTCGGTAGAAACTAGTTCAGTAGAAACTGGAGTTAAGTAGAATCAGTGGAGTTCAGTAGAAACAGGAGTTCGGTAGAAATGAGTTCAATAGAAACTAGTTCAGTAGAAACAGTGGAGTTCCAGTAGAAACAGGAGTGCAGTGGAAAGCGGTCTGACCGGGGCCGGGACGTCCCAGCGGCTCAGGCTGGGGTACAGCCTGGATGTCGGGCTCCTCCCACTCGGGGGCGGAGCTTGGTGTGGCGGTTCAGGCGGCGCGGCGTCCTGCAGTGAAAACACTTCTAACGGAGGAGCGCTGGGGCATCTGAGTACACACACACACACACACACACACACACACACACACACACACACACACACACACACACTCCTGATCAAAATCTTAAGACCGGCTGAGAAATTGCAAGAATTTACATTTCTCACTGTTGGATCTTAAGAAGGTTCTAAGTAGAGCTTCAAAATGCAAAAAGAAGAAATGGGAGTGAGACAAAAAAAAAAAATTTGAGTCAGCAATTTATTGCAAACAACCATTAAAGTGAAACAGGCTGTTCATCAGCTGATCAAAAGTTTAAGAGCACAGCCTTTAAAAGCCCAAATCTTGGCTAAAATGTGTTCAGTGTCGTTTTCTGTCAGGGATCCACACTGTCATGACCTCCTGCGGGTTCCTGATCTGAATCCAACTGAGAACATTTGGGGTTGGATGGCAAGGGAAGTTTACAGAAATGGACACCAGTTCCAGACAGTGGATGTCCTCCGTGAAGCTTCTTCACCACTTGGAGCAACATTCCCACCAGCCTCCTGGAAACACGAGCATCAAGCAGCTGAAACGAATTTCTGAGGTGATTAACAAGAAAGCTTTTTAGCCTTTTCCATCAGGAGGTCATGACAGTGTGGAGACCTGACAGAAAATGACACTGAATCCACATTTTAGCCAAGATTTGGGCTTTTAAAGGCTGTGGTCTTAAACTTTTGATCAGCTGATGAACAGCCTGTTTCAGTTTAAAGGTTGTTTGCAATAAATTGCTGACTCAAATTTTTTTTTTTTTGTCTCACTCCCATTTCTTCTTTTTGCATTTTGAAGCTCTACTTAGAACCTTCTTAAGATCCAACAGTGAGAAATGTAAATTCTTGCAATTTCTCAGCTGGTCTTAAGATTTTGATCAGGAGTGTGTGTGTGTGTGTGTGTGTGTGTGTGTCAGGTGTTACATGCTGGGGTCAGGTGGGGTAAGGTGTTACATGCTGGGGTCAGGTGGGGTCAGGTGTTACATGCTGGGGTCAGGTGGGGTCAGGTGTGACATGCTGGGGTCAGGTGGGGTCAGGTGTGACATGCTGGGGTCAGGTGTGACATGCTGGGGTCAGGTGTTACATGCTGGGGTCAGGTGGGGTCAGGTGTGACATGCTGGGGTCAGGTGGGGTCAGGTGTTACATGTTGGGGTCAGGTGTGACATGCTGGGGTCAGGTGGGGTTACATGCTGGGGTCAGGTGGGGTCAGGTGTGACATGCTGGGGTCAGGTGGGGTTACATGCTGGGGTCAGGTGTGACATGTTGGGGTCAGGTGGGGTCAGGTGTGACATGCCGGGGTCAGGTGGGGTCAGGTGTGACATGCTGGGGTCAGGTGGGGTTACATGCTGGGGTCAGGTGTGACATGCCGGGGTCAGGTGGGGTCAGGTGTGACATGCTGAAGCATAGAAAAGCCGTTCAAGCTTGAACTACAGGCTAAACTCTAAATATGAATCCTCTGCTGAGGCTAATTAATGCTCTGAGGTCAGACCTGATGCTGCGTTTACTGACCTACAGAAACTCTGGAAACTCGACGTACCTGAAACAAACACAGGGGCTGAGCAGGCAGTACCTGGGTCCCTCAGACTCCATGATGAAGAGCTGCGAGTCTTCCTCCTCCTCCTCTTCGCTCTCCTGTCTCTCTCCCTCGCTCTCCGCCGGTTTGAAGATGACAGACAATTTGATTCCAACAGCTTTCACCTCTTCATCTCCTCCCTCCTCCTCCTCACTGCTCCCTCCATCTTCACAGCGTTCCTCCCTCTGATTGGTTCTCCTCTCTTGATCTTCATCTATCTTGTATATCACTTGTTTTCCCTCTTCTTTTTTCTCTGGTTTGTTTTTCATTTCCCTCTTCTCCTCACTTGTTAAGTCTTCCATATTCCCTCGTATTGTCGGGGCAGACATACTCACAGGGTCAAAGGTCATGGGTGAGATACTGGGGCAAAGGTCACGGGTCACTGGTCTGCTGCCGTGGTAACGGAAGTTCTTGCTCCGTTGTAGAGCAGCTTCCACCTGAGAGAGAGACGAGGAGGACGAGGAGGCGCTGGTCCATCGTCTCCCACCCAGAAGAGGGGAGCTGGGCAGGGAGCAGTGCTGCCTCCTGATTGGATGGGGAGAGGAGGGCAGCGAGGCGCTGAGCGAGAGGCGGGAGAGTCGCCCTGCAGGAGACGAGGACAGGAAGTCACCGCAGGACGAAGCCACACCTGGACCGTGGGCAGAGCCGAGGCTGTATTCACAGTCGGTGTTGGAGATGGGATTAGAACTGGGATTATGTTTGGGATTAGGATTCTGACCATGGCCGTGGACGCTGACCGCGTCCCTCCTCGCTGGAAGGCTCAGATTTGGACTCGGACGCCCCGGGAAACCGGCCGCCTCGTCTCCCGGCGGGATGAACGCTTGCCACGCTCGTTCCATCTCGATGACGTCACCTGTCGGAGGAACCTGATGCTCTGAGGACACTGAGAGGGAAACGGCTGGAGGATGTTGGACGGCAAGCTTCTGCTCCAAGGCCATAAGCTCCTCCCCTTTCAGAGTCTGCAGGAGCTCTCTGCCAACGAAACAAACACGCTCAGTCCGGCATATGGCGAATAAAAAGCCTCATTTATCAGGACACACAGGAGCAATTTCTTCACAATTCCTTCATGACATTTACACACGAGGGTTTTTCATTTGAGTCTTTCAGGAGGAAATTTATCAAACTATGCCAGAGGTCTGAATGTCTGTGTACATAATATAATAAACATAACAAACATGACATAAAGGCCTATTTAAATGCAAAATAATTCATTTTAGATGCTATTTGAACTGTTGACTGTTGATGTCCTTTTATTGTTTTTATTAGACTCAGAGGACAAGAGGAGCTGCATGTCAGGAAAAAGAATTGAAATGCACAAGTCAATATAAACAAAAGGTGCAAAGTATTGAGGTGAAAACTACTGGAATGTGGTGCTACAGCAGGCAGTGAAGCCGGAGGGGCCAAATGCAGGAAATGATGCAGTTCGGCGGACCAATCATAGCTCTCGTTTGTCTGCATAGGGTCTGCGTAGTTCCAACATGTAGTTAGTTTTTGGGAGGTGCTCTGCGGCGGGGCAGGGGGCCCGCAAGGACGCATTTGCTGCACAAACCCTCCGTAAGCTACGCGCTCGCAGAACCATAAATCAGCCTAAAGGGGCATGGCGCCCCACAGCGTCGCATTAACCTCCAGGAGAAACAGAAGCCTGGACAAGCCGGCAGAGGAAGCAGGTCCAACAGGATCAGGGCAGGAATCAAACAATCTGTGCTCAGGTGAATGCAGGTGTGGCAGGAACCAGTAAAACTTCAAAATGTCTGTAGGATCAATTCAAAAGTGATGAGGAGCTGGAGGTCCGGCAGGTGAGTAAGATCTGCTGAACACACCTTTTTTTTTTCAATTGTGTTTATTGTTTTTCAGTTTGATAAATATGTAGCCTACAGTGGAATTAAAATTTTTGTGTTTTACAGACAAAATAGCAAAAACAACAAATAAATAAATTAAACAATCTAAAATACAAAAACCAACATAGACAGAATTAAAAACAAAAGCAAAACCAAATAACAAATAACTAAAACAAACAAAGAAAAAAGAGGGATGATCAGTTTGCTCAAGAATCCAGCGGCTGTGTTTCTGTTCCTGTGAGCTCGGATTGGGAACCGGACGCCACATTTCCTCACATCAGCAGAACCATGAGGTAAAAAGCTCCCAGCAGGTAGAACTGGGCGGCCGTGGGTTTTTCCAGTTTAGGAGAATCAGTCTGAGTGCCGGTAACATTGAAAAGGCTGCTATCGAGAAAGATCCTGTCCTGGGACGCCGAATACGACGATCAGAGGGTCATTTTCCCAAAAACATCAGACAGAGTTTGGAAAATGGATTTTTAGAATTCAGATAATTTAGAACAAATCCAGAACCCAGCAGGGAGCGGCCTACACTTCACTGATAAAGTCCACATTAGAATATGTTTTTACAAGTTTTACTTTTGAATAATGAAGACGATATGGTGCCTTGACCTGTGCTCGCCCACGCCTAACGCATATCAATGCTGCATGTACCGTCTTTTAGGCATCATCCCACTGGTCCTCTGTCACGTCCAACCCTAAGTCATTCTCCCGAGCAGATTTCCAGTCAACACGGGACGTGTTCTGCCAACTAGAGAAATAAGGATCTTGCTGCTTTGGCTGAGGGATCAAAGGAGAACAGCGACTCTGTGGGAAAACTGTCAGGCAGTCTAGAAAAGGATGGTGGGTTGGATTTAATACAAAAATCTGAAGAATTGGGTTTGTGGTAAATTAAGTTTAATATGCAGCTATTCAAAGGAGGAGAATATTCTGTCAATGTAAAGAGCTTTCATAGTTTCAACACCATTATGCTTCCACAACTCAAATGAAGTGTTGACAACAGAGTGAAGAAAAATATGTTTGGGAGCAAGACGGGCAAGAAGAAAACTACCATCCAAAATGGTGTTCATTGTAATAATGTTAACTCTGCCCGCGAAGGAAATGGGGAGACAGGAACACCTATCACAGTCAGCAGCTGTGCGCTCAAGTAGTGTCTTAGGGCCCAATCACATTGGCAAGTTTGAGTCCGTATCGTGCTAAAGCCAAAATCCCCCCCTCCCCAGTCCCCGGCTGGCCTGCACTCACATTACCTAAAGCCCAAACGCGCCCAAGCACGATTGCCCCCGGTGTGCACGTCATCACGTTGAAATACGACAACAACAGGCATGGCCCGACGTCATTATAAATCAGTGTAGTTCAAATACATTCATCATGTCTTCCTTTTAACTAAAAAACGTTTTTGGTCCTTTTAATCAGACATGGGATGTTTATTTACCTTGACAGTTTCGGAGGTAACTTCCTCCTTCTTCAGAAAGGTCCAACTGACAGCCGGAGCGGCACCTGTCAGATCCGGCAGACCGGGCGACCGGGTGGCCGCACACCGCGCGGTGCCGCGGCCAGTGCCGGCCGGTGCCGACGCGGTGCCGGCCAGCACCAGGTCTGCCGGATCTCCGCACACAGACTGCTGTGCTTTCATTATAAACCGACTTTTGTTTCTACGCGGTTGCAGCAGCACAACGGACAGCGACACAGACAACATGGTTGATTATTGATTGAGCAACGCGGCCATTCGCCGGTAATCGCGCTGCGCACATTAAACAGTTTTGCAGAGACAGGAGGAAAGTTGCATGATTTACATCCGCGCACTGCGTGCGTGACCGTGCATGTGCTCATGTACGCGCCCGTCCCGCGCTGAAGCACACCCCCTCCAACCGTGCCAGAGCGGGGGAAGTTACTGTATTCAAGCACGATACGGAGCGATCACACTGGTCAAAGAATCCAGATTTTAAGGGCAATCGTGCTTGGGCGCGGATCAAACTTGCCAGTGTGAGTGGCCTCTTAAAATTAAAATAACCCTAACCCTAACCCAAGTAGCTAAAGCAGCTTGCTAGAACTCTGAATGGGAGGTGTGAATATGAGATTTATGGATACAGTTCATTCTTTGATAAATTTAGCCTATAGCCAGAGACCCTGCCATATTCCCTCAAAATAGACATAATATTTGGTATTGGTTTAAGTGGATTTGTTACGGTTAATGATAAATCATTGCCATATAAAGACACTTGCTCCCTCTGCCCTCTATAAACTCCATAATAACCACTTAGGGAGCGCAGGGCAATCGCTAAGGGTTCGACTGTGAGTGCAAATAACAGGAGAGAGGACAGCTTTGCCTCCTCGCTGTAAGGAGTTAGATCGATCTGAAGGAAACAGTCCGAACTGACAAGAGGAGAGACAGTTTTTCACCAAACCCAAAAACCTCTTGAGAGCAGAGAAGAGAAAGTCCCACTCGAGCCGGTCAAAAGCCTTTTCGGCATCAGGCACAAGACGGATTTCAGGATATCGAGGCGGCGGGCTGGAGGAATTCATGCTGTACAGTCTTCAAAGATTTGAAAATAAAAATGTGTTGTTTAGGAAGCCTGTTTGATCCAGAGAAATAATGGTAAGAAGAACCTTTTCGAGTATTTTAACTAATAATTTTGTATGAACGTTTAAAAGCCTGACTGGTCTCTAAGAGCCGAGCGGGGCCCTCTCCCCCCTCAACACCACAGAGACAGAGGCTTGATAAAAAAGCACCTCTTAATAAAACTTAAACTTGAGGACAGGTGAACTCACCTGAGGCTGGTCAGCTGGCAGTGAAAAGGTTTGAGGAGTTCACACAGACCTGCTGCGTCCGGCTGGTCAGGAACCTGCAAAGCGCTGCGGAGACACAGGAGAACATCAGCAGAACACCAGGAGAACATCAGCAGAACGTCATGTTTCCCAGGTTATTGATCAGTATTGATCGGTGACTGACCTCAGGAGGCTCAGTCTCAGGACTCTCCCTGTCAGCGTTGGATCGTTTGTATTGATCGTCTCCCGGCTGATCAAACCTCTTTGCAGAGCCCTGCTCACACACACACACACACACACACACACATTTCTACTGGTCTCGATTGGTTTCCACAATATAACAGTAGAAACACTAAATCTGATTTAATTTTCATTTAGTTTGATAGTTTAATTGATCAGTTTAGTTGATCAGAGTGATTGATCTCACCTGCAGGTGGTCTCCCGGAGCAACATGTCCAGGTTCTGTTGTGGTTCCAGCTCAGCAGAACAGAAATGGGACGTGAGGTTCTGGTTCTGGATTGTTTTCTGGAAAACATGGAGCAAAACAAATTTCCTGAGCCTGAAAATCTACTGGAACATGAAACTGAAAGGAACCAGATCACTGAACAGAACCCAAACTCCCTTTTCTCTCTGAACCTGTCAGGGAGTTCCAGCTGCTCGGTTCCACAGAGGAGGAACTATTTCCTCTGACACAAAACATTCTTGTTCCCAGGGTGTCAAATACCGGCACTTTGTCCTGGACAGTCACACCTGAAACCCGACGCCGAGGCAGCCTCAGGTGTCAGGATGAGATGCACGTTCAGCGCCACGTGGTTACAAGGAAGTTTATTGGTCATTATTCAACAGGTTGTATAATGAAATTAAAGTGTGGTTCCCGCTTGATTGATTAATTGATTGTATAAAAAAATAAAATTATTAAACATGGAGGAGTTCAGATGGTGCGTTCAGTCTCTCAGCCTGAGGGAAGAAGCTGCTCTGTAGTCTGGTGGGACGGCAGCAGATCCTTCTGTATGTTCAGCCTGACGGCAGCAGGTGAACAGGCTGTGGCTGGGGGTGGGGGGGGTGGCTGTTGTCTTTTAGGATCTCACCTCACCTCCCCAATATCACTGATGCTTGGTAGATGGGTGCCAATGATGTTTTGGGCAGGTTTAATCACTCGTTGCAGAGTCTTCCTGTCCTGGGCCGTGCACATCCCATGCCAGTTTGTGATGTTTCCAGTCAGGATGCTTTCAATCGCTCCTTTGTAGAAGCTGACAAGAACTTGGCGTGGGAATTTTGCTTTCTTAAGTTTCCTTAAGAAATACAGCCGTTTCTGGGCTTTTTTAACCAGGGCAGAGATATGTGAAGTCCATGTCAGGTTCTCTGTTATGTTGATTCCCAGGAACTTAAAACTGCTCACTTGCTCCACCTCAGCTCCATTGATGTAGACAGGGTTGTGTGTCTTTGCCTCTTTTTTTCTAAAATCAACTATCAGCTCTTTGGTTTTGCTGACGTTGAACAGAAAGTTGTTTTCTGCAAGATGGTTGATTTCCTCCCGATATGAAAACTCATCATTGTTGGAAATCCGGCCGATGATGGTGGTGTCATCCGCAAACTTCACAATAGAGTTCTCTCCATGTCGGGGGTTGCAGTCGTGGGTGTACAGCGTGAACAGGAGGGGGCTGAGCACACAGCCCTGAGGGGCTCCGGTGTTGAGCACTAGAGTGGAGGAGGAGAGACTGCCAATCCGAACTGACTGGGGTCTGTTTGTGAGGAAGTCCAGTATCCAGTTGCAGAGAGTGGTACTGATGCCCAGAGTGTTAAGTTTTCCAATCAGCTTCATGGGGGAGATTTTGTTGAAAGCTGAGCTGAAATCAACAAACAGCATTCTGATGTAGGTGCTGCTTTTCTCCAGGTGAGTGAAGACTGAGTGGAGAGCAGTGGAGATGGCATCCTCTGTGGATCTGTTGGTTCTGAATGCAAACTGCTGAGGGTCCAGACTGGCAGGGATGTTGTTCTTTATGTGCTGGAGAACCAGTTTCTCAAAGCACTTCATCAGGATGGGGGTGAGTGCCACAGGGCGGTAGTCATTTAGATCAGACACTGCAGACTTTTTAGGCACAGGGATGATGGTGGCTGTCTTGAAGCAGGTGGGAACACTCTCCTGTGACAGTGATATGTTGAAAATGTCAGTAATGACATCTACTAGCTGGTTGGCACATGTTTTTAGTACACGGCCAGGGATGTTGTCAGGCCCAGCAGCTTTACTCATATTCACTTTCAGCAGGACTTTCCTCACATCCACTGTGGATACTGACAGTGGCCGGTCCTCTGGAGGCGGAGTAGACTTTACAGCTGACTCTCTGTTGAGGAGGTCAAAGCGAGCATAAAATGTGTTTAGCTCGTCTGGTAACGTGGCCTCACACATGATGGGAGCGCTCCTGGTTTTGTAGCCTGTCACACTTTTGACCGCCTGCCACAAGTCTTTGCTGTTGTTGGTGTTGAGGTCTCTCTCCAGTCTCTGCTGATGCCTTCGCTTTGCCTCCTTGATGCCAGCTTTCAGTTTTGCTCTGGCGGTGTTGTAGGCTTCTTTGTCACCTGACTTGAAGGCAGCTTTTTTGGCTCTACATAGAGCTCTCACCTCTCCATTCATCCAGGCTTTCTCATTAGGGAATGATTTAACTGTCCTTGTTTTTATGTCACTGATGATGCGTATTCTTCAAGGTCAATATGGTTCTCCTGGGTAGCAGCATCCCTGAACATCTGCCAGCCCTTACGGAAAGAAAATATATTTACCAATATATGAAATGCAATGTATTGTAATGTATTAGAATATATTACATTTAATATATGAACAACAATGTATAGAAATATATTATATATTTGAAAATGTCTCAGAAATAAATGGTGTAATATATAGGTGAATCATATATGTGGCATATATTTATATATTGCATCAATATATTGCAATATATGTTAATATATGGAAAAATACAGCAACAATTGCGCATTTCATATATTTGCCATATATTGCAATAAATATATAATATATGTGTTCATATATTGACTTTTATATGTATAAAAGTCCTCCATAATGTATTTACATTTATGTGATGAACACTGGGTTAATATATTTATAAATACATGATCTATGACATTCCAATTATATGGGAACATGTATTGGAAATATACGTAAAAGTTCAGCTGCTGCGCAGCGATGGGGTCCAGGCATTTTTAGGAAGATGCTGCTCAGTCATACTCACGCAGTTTCAAGCACATGATTAAGATGTTCACATTACAATGTGGATTCTGCACCAGTCGAGGTTTGAACCTGCAACCTCTGGAGTCAAAGACAGTCACTTACCTATCTGAGCTAATTGGCAAGTAGCAGCGCAATAGCAGCTTGACAATTTGACTAAGCCAGTGGTTACATCGTGTTTTCCTGAAACTGAATAGATACCAAACATAGCAAAATAAAATTGCTCTGCTTGCTCAATCATGTTGTAACTAGAATATCTGCTGGGAAAAAAATATTTTTTTTTCATGGACTGATAATTATACTTCTACCGACTTCTCAGTCATTTTTAACTGGCAGATGTTTCATTTCAGCTGGGGGTGTGTCATTCCAATTTAACATCAGCTCCGATTAATGTGGCTATGTAGCAAAAGTAAGGACAGTAAGCAGCCACATTAAGGCTGAACAGAGTTATAGAATCACCTTTTCAGGCTGTTATCAATTTACCTCTGAAATAAAGACAACAGTTTTCACAGATGTGTTGATTTATTAAAAGTTCATTTCAATGTATAGACGCAAACAAACTGACAAATTAATTAAATAAATGGCCCAGGAAACTCATAAAGACTAAACAAATGAATAATGATTAATAGGCTAATTAATAACTGATAACAATATATAGCCGCACATCTCCGTGGAAAATCTTACAGGTAGCCTACTGTCCGTGGTGCTGACTCCACTGAGGCACTTAATTATAGAAATTAAAATTCACGGAGGATCTTGTTTAGCTCTTGTTTACTTAAGTTGAGAAATCAGCTGTTTGCCTGGTGTTTGTCAGGTAGTCTTGTAGACATTTGACAGATTGCTCGGTCGGATCTACGCAACGTAGTCTCGTGTTATAATTTTAAAAAATCTCAAGTACCCCCTGGAGTTCCTCTAAGTAGCCTACCCCAGGCGTACGCGTACCCCCATTTGAGAAACACTGATCTAGACAACAGGGAGATGATGTTAATTTGTTTTTAACAATGATTGATTGGCTCCATAAGTGAAAAATTGATGTTTAAAAATGCAAATTTTACATTGACTCCAATTGTTCACATGAGAGCAAAATTCAAAATGCTGTCAAAAATTCAGTTTTTGAGATACAATTCTGAAATTTGCCACACATCATCGACCATGACTCCAGAATTTTGTCATTTTTTTCATGAACATTGAAGATTTATTTAGCAAGACTTTGCAGGTATATGTTTACAGTAGCATTTACAGTAAAACATTTTGATGCACTGTAGGCTTAATTTTTGATAAATCAAAAATCTGTGAACATCGTTTGTGTAGAACAGTCTGAAGATGCTCTGTAGCAGGTTTGGTGACATTTGAGCAAAAATTGTGGGAGGAGATAGGTTTAAGAAGTTTTACAGTTTTTGAAAAAAAAAAAAAAACAGAGTGATGGCTTCATAGTTTTCAATAGGTTTAAATGTACAAAAGTTTCTTCTATATTGAGGCTACAGTTTGATGAAAGTTGTGAAGCTGTAGCACATATGGTTGATTTGTTATGAATTTTCAAAGTTTTGAACTTTAGAGGCTTGCTATAGCGCCACCATCAAGACTACTGGCTTGAGTTTGCAGCTGAGGTAATCTGGCATGGGACTGGACCTTTGTGCAAAGTTTGGTCAGTTTTCACCCATGGGAAGTATGATTTCCTTGGAAGAAAGAAGAAGAAAGAAAGAAAGAAAGAAAGAAGACCTGGAAATACAATAGTGTCCGGTGTCCTAAGCTGCCCGGACCCTAAATATATGCCATGCGTGGTCCATGCATATGTTATGGTTGTTTATTGGAAAATATGCAATGTTAAGAAAAATCCCAATATATTCTTTTATATATTATGTTGCGATATATATACATATATGGTATATGCATATATTGCAGTATATTTGAACATATAAAGACAAACTATTGCATGTAAAAATATAGTGCCGTTTTTGGTCTTGATTGCAATATATTTTTTTTATATGTATCAATATATAGACATGTATGGTCTATGCATATATTTCAATATATTGTAAAATATAAAGACTAGTTCCCATATATGGAAATGTATTATCTAATATATCACATGATATTTTCCAGTATACTGCAATATATTTTTGTTTCGTAAGGGAGTCCGTGCATTCAAAACAGTCCTGTAGAGCCGCTGCAGCTTCACCTGTCCACACTTTAACTGTTTTTACAGTTGGTTTGACCCTTTTTGTCAGCTGGATGTAGGCAGGCAGGAGAAGCAGGGAGATGTGGTCTGACTGAGGGCTCTGTAGCTGCCAGGAACATTGGTGTAGACATGGTCCAGTGTGTTGTTTCCTCTGGTGGAGATGTGGACGTGCTGGTGGAATCTTGGCAGAACAGTTCTGAGGTCTGTTTGATTAAAATCCCCAGCAACAATAATAACAGCATCTGGCTGTTTTGCCATCTGGCTGCTGATGACCTCATACAATTCCTGGAGTGCATTTTTTGAATTTGCATCCGGTGGAATGTAAACAGCAGCAACAAACACACTGGTGAATTCTCTAGGCAGGTAATATGGCCGACATCTGAGCAGTAAAAACTCAACGTCAGGTGAACATTTTCCATCCACTCTGACTGCACCTGAGCACCAAGCATCACTTGCATGACTTTTTGATAGTTAGGAGTCGTATTGCCAACACTATGCTGCACGTGCACGCTCTCTGCTGCACGTGCACACACTCCCTGCTGCACGTGCACACTCTCTCTGCTGCACGTGCACACTCTCTGCTGCACATGCACACACTCCCTGCTGCATGTGCACACACTCCCTGCTGCACGTGCACACTCTCTGCTGCACCTGCACACTCTCTGCTGCACCTGCACACTGTCTGCGGCACGTGCACACTCTGTTGCACGTGCACACTATTTTGAGACAGAACATCTCGCCTGGTTTCTCCTGTTTCATCCTTTGTGTCGTCGCCTGAGGAAACAAACCTCAGAGAGACAGACCTCACACACACACACACACACACACACACACACACACACACACACATATACACCCCATGCATTTGTGAAATATTGAATTAAGAATCACTCTTAGGTCTTCAAGTGCAATGTCTTTTAGTCCAGTCACAGCCAAAATACTAAACACATCCTAAAAAAGCCATTAAACCTTCAAATTGATTGGTTCCATAAAAATACATAAGAAATTTTGAGTATTGGATCATTTTGGTTCCAGTGATGAAGGTTGTTCTTTTTATTAAAAGACACAATTTTTGTTGCCAAGCTTGGTGTCTATATAAAGCAGCACATCTGGAAGTTCTTCAGACACAAAAATGGCTAAAACAAGGAACCTAACGCAGGAAACACCTGAAGATAAAGATTCTCAGCCAGGAAGGGTACAGCTGCCGCCAGATAGCCAGGAAGTGCAGATGCAGTCCTTCAGCAGTTGGATCCACTCTGCAGAAATACAGACGAACCAACAGCTTGGAAGACAAACCAAGATCTGGGCGTCCAAGGGTTTCTTCAGCAAGAAATGACCGCATCCTGATCTGCATGTGCAGGCAAAACCGCCGAATGACATCACAGGAGCTTCAGCAGCAGAGGTCAAACCAAACTGGTGTCCAGTGTTCCAGCCGCACTGCACGTGGCCGACTTTTAGATCATGGCTTAAGGTCCTACAAGGCATCAAGAAGCTCCTGATCAATGAGAGACAGAGGCTAGCCCGGCGTCGTCGGCCCAGGAGCACAAGACCTGGACAGCCAGGAACTGGAAGAAGATTCTGTGGCTTTATCTTCCTCCTACTAATGTGAGGGTTGTAAACAATAAACAAAACAATATAATTTGTATTTGTTTGTATCTGTCTAATGCAGCCACACCTTTTGAAACTCAAAAAAGATTTTTCCACAAATATTTCATGATAATATTTGAGATTGTGTAAAATTTTAAGGGTGTCTGAAAACTTTTTTCCACCACTGTAGACACACACACACACACACACACACACACACACACACACACACACACACAAACACACACACAGCAGATGTTTGTTTTTAGTTTACAATAAAGTTCTGGGAGTTTGAACGGAGCCGAGCTGTGTGTTTTAATTTTGGAGTGAACTGTCCCTTTAACTGTCTGAGTGACAGCAGCTTCATCATGTGACCTCGGAGGGAAAAAAAACATCAATAAAGTACAATGTGACCGACCAATCAAATCCCAGCACCTGGTCGATAAGGATGAGATCATCACTCACCTTGGGTTTGAGCAGCAGCTTCTTCACCTTGTTCATCCTGCTGAGACGACAAGAAACACCTGAACATCTGCCTCAGCTGCTCTACCTGCCCTGAGCAGGGGGGGCGGGGCTACATGTTACAGGTGTGGCTACTCCTTTATGCAAATTTACTTCTTTTTGTCCCCCCCCCCCCATCTCATTTCTTTTCCTCACACGAGGAAGGTGTGTGTGTGTGTGTGTGTGTGTATGTGTGTGTGTGTGTGTGTCCGTGTCTGTATGTGTGTGTGTGTGTGTGTCTGTGTCTGTGTGTGTGTGTGTGTGTGTGTGTGTGTGTGTGTGTGTGTTGGAAAACAGAGCCCATGAAGTGCCAGTGGAGGAAATCTCAGGTGAGTGTGAGGAGGCTCTGGAGGCTCTGGGCCGACTTCACCTGGAAGGTAAATGTTCAGGTCCTGACACCTGGCAGTGACAGGAGAGAGAGACAGGAGAGGCAGGGCAGAGAGTGAGACAGGGCCTGAGGTGGGACCCGGGACGCTGTGGTCGGGACTCAGCCTCGACAGGTGAGCTGA
>NC_043989.1:182500-202500 GCF_902150065.1 Myripristis murdjan
AATTTGTGATGAGTCTCTTACAGCGCTGTGCAGGAAGTTTGGCCCACTCATCTTTGCAGAGTTGTTGTAATTCAGCTACATTGTAGGGTTTTCAAGCATGAACTGCCTTTTGAAGGTCATGCCACAGCATCTCAATAGGATTCAGGTCAGGACTTGGACTAGGCCACTCCAAAGTCTTCATTTTGTTTTTCTTCAGCCGTTCAGAGGTGGACTTGCTGGTGTGTTTTGGATCATTGTCCTGCTGCAGAACCCAAGTGTGCTTGAGTTTGAGGTCATGAACTGATGGCTGGACATTGTCCTTCAGGATTTTCTGGTAGAGAGCAGAATTCATGGTTCCATCAATTATGGCAAGTTATCCAGGTCCTGAAGCAGCAAAGCAGCCCCAGACCATCACACTACCACCACCATGTTTGACTGTTGGCATGGTGTTATTTTCATGAAATGCTGTGTTAGTTTTATGGCAGATGTAACAGGATGCACACCTTCCAAAAAGTTCAACCTTTGTCTCGTCAGTCCTCAGAATATTCTCCCAAAAGTCTTGGGGATCATCAAGATGTTTTTTGGCAAATGTGAGACGA
Source organism: Myripristis murdjan (assembly GCF_902150065.1). NCBI lineage: Eukaryota > Metazoa > Chordata > Actinopteri > Holocentriformes > Holocentridae > Myripristis > Myripristis murdjan. Next base: position 183,079 of record NC_043989.1, read on the forward strand.
GCCTTTGTGTTCTTTTTGCTCAGCAGTGGTTTTCACCTTGGAACCCAGGGATGCCATTTTTGCCCAGTCTCATTCTTATTGTTGAATCATGGACACTGACCTTCACTGAGGCAAATGAGGCCTGCAGCTCTTTAGATGTTGTTCTGGGGTCTTTTGTGACCTCTTGGATGAGTCGTAGCTGCACTCTTGGAGTATTTTTGGTCAGCTGGCCACTCTTGGGAAGGTTCACCACTGTCCCATGTTTTCGCCATTTGTGGATAATGGCTCTCACTGTGGTTCACTGGAGTCCCAAAGCTTTAGAAATGGCTTTGTAACCTTTTCCAGACTGATAGATCTCAATAACTTTCTTTCCCATTTGTTCCTGAATTTCTTTGGATCTCAGCATGATGTCTAGCTTTTGAGGATCTTTTGGTCTACTTCACTTTGTCAGAGAAGTCCTGTTTAAGTGATTTCTTGATTGAGAACAGGTATGGCACTAATCAGGGCCGGGTGTGGCTAGAGAAACTGGACTCAGCTGTGATAAACCACAGTGAAGTTATGTTTTAACAGGGGGGCAAACACTTTTTCACACAGGGCCAGGTAGGTGTGGATTTTTTTTCCTCCTTAATAAAAACCTTCATTTAAAAACTGCATTTTGTGTTTACTTGTGTTATCTTTGTCTAATATTTAAATTTGTTTGACGATCTGAAACATTTAAGTGTGACAAACATGCAAAAAAATAAGAAATCAGGGAGGGGGCAAACACTTTTTCACACGAATGTATCTACACATATACACTCAGCACTGAGGGGGCGTGGCTTTGCAGCGCTCTGTGTGATGGTGTTTTCATGGCGATGAGATATGATGTCAGCGTGCTACAGAGTGTGTGTTTTGTTTTGTGTGTGTGTGTGTGTGTGTGTGTGTGTGTGTGTGTGTGTGTGTGTGTGTGTGTGTGTGTGTGTGTGTGTGCTCAAAGGCTCAAAGGAAGAGGAGGACAACAGGAACTCCGCTGCTTTCCAGAGCTAACGCTAAGAGCAGCAGGACGGCCGCCGCCAGCAGGACGGTCGCCGCCAACAGGACGGCCCACCCGGCTCCGCCCACAGAGACCATCGACGTGCTGGACGGCACCGCAGGCAGTGAGTCCTCAAGCTGCTGGCATTGCAGCTCTGCTCTGTTGTAGTTCTACTGGAGTGTGTGTGTGTGTGTGTGTGTGTGTGTGTGTGTGTGATTCGATGAATTCTGCAGTAATGAGGCACAGTAGTGTAGACAGATAGATAGACAGATAGATAGATAGATAGATAGATTTGCTTTATTTATCCCAAACTGGGAAATTCTTATGTTACAGCAGCATCAATAGAAACATAAAATAAAGTTAAATAGAATAGAATAGATGCAGAAGTATATACAATAAAGACAAGAAAGACTACAAATATACAATAAAGACTAACCTAAGAATATGAGATATGAAATATTCAGATGTTTATTCTCTCTGGAAGCTTCTGGAGTGAAGTGAGCTGCAGTTTCTTTACATGTGAAGAAAGAAGCTTCACTGCTTCCTGTCTCCTGAACGCACTGGAGCCTCACTGGAGCCAAACTGGAGCCTCACTGGAGCCTCACTGGAGCCTCACTGGAGCCTCACTGGAGCCAAACTGGAGCCAAACTGGAGCCAAACTGGAGCCAAACTGGAGCCAAACTGGAGCCAAACTGGAGCCAAACTGGAGCCTCACTGGAGCCAAACTGGAGCCAAACTGGAGCCAAACTGGAGCCAAACTGGAGCCTCACTGGAGCCAAACTGGAGCCTCACTTACCCCTTTTCCACCAGGGCTGGTTCGGAGCCGGTGCCTGACTTAGCACCAGTTTTTTGGCTTTCCACCGCCCGAGCTGGGGCCAAACTGGTGCCAAACTGGTTCCAAACTGGTGCTAGGCAAGCACCGACTCCGAGCAGGGGCTAAACAGGAGCCAGAGAAAGAACCAATGACGCGGCCCACCGCGTCATTGGTGGGCGGGGTTACAAAACAAAACAGGAACTGCGAACGCTATAAACATAAACAATAATCCCCGAGAAGCCGCGGGTTATACTGATTTTACAGCGGCATGGAACGCGGCTCAGCAAATTACATTTAAGGATGAGAAGCACCCGTTTTATAACTAAACATAGCGGTCATTCGTTCCGATCACGAATCCGACAGGTAGCCGGCAATAATTGTGTTTTTCGCCTCTGTATTGAAATGTAGGCTTGTAAAGACACAAGCAGTATTTGCATCGCTAATAAATCCAGATCCTGCTCCACCCGGGGCCACAAACTGTATGGGGAAAGCAGCGATATGCTTGACTGAGACGCGGCTCACCAACATCATCCCCGACTCACTGATCAGTTTCAGCGGCTTCAGGACAGGACGGGCGGACAGAGACAGAGACGCTGCAGCCGCTGGATTGTATGAGTGTGCAGTTTTATGTGTGTTGAAGTGATGAAGCTGCCTTGACAATGTAATTTCCTGCAAAGGATTAATAAAGTATCATTCATTCATTCATTCATTCATGATGGTTATTGTGATTCTGAGCGAGCGTCTCGCGCACCCGTCATCACGTTTTCTGAAGACGTCATGACGTGGCTCTGACTTGGCTCCACTTGGCTCTTGACCGGTGGAAAAACAAACCGGTTCTTCGTTGGCACCAGTTAAGCACCGGCTCTAGCACCAGCTCCGAACTAGCACCAGGTTTTTTTCTGGTGGAAAAGGGGTGACTGGAGCCAAACTGGAGCCAAACTGGAGCCAAACTGGAGCCAAACTGGAGCCTCACTGGAGCCTCACTGGAGCCAAACTGGAGCCAAACTGGAGCCTCACTGGAGCCAAACTGGAGCCAAACTGGAGCCAAACTGGAGCCTCACTGGAGCCAAACTGGAGCCAAACTGGAGCCTCACTGGAGCCTCACTGGAGCCAAACTGGAGCCTCACTGGAGCCTCACTGGAACCAAACTGGAGCCAAACTGGAGCCTCACTGGAGCCTCACTGGAGCCTCACTGGAGCCAAACTGGAGCCAAACTGGAGCCTCACTGGAGCCTCACTGGAGCCAAACTGGAGCCTCACTGGAGCCTCACTGGAGCCTCACTGGAGCCTCACTGGAGCCTCACTGGAGCCAAACTGGAGCCAAACTGGAGCCAAACTGGAGCCAAACTGGAGCTCCTTTACCACAGGACAGGCGATGACGCTGTCCCAGAGTTCCTAGCGGCAGCCACATTTACATTTCAAAGTGTTTTGTGAGTTTTGCGTTGGTTCTTCAGGTTTGTAACCGTCATCATCACAACATGAACCAGAACACCGACGTGTGTCTTTCAGCCAAACGGACATGAGGCGCTCTGATCCACATGATGTTTTCCACTCAGCCTGAAAGGTGAGGATGATGATGTGGACAGCAGCAGGTCACACCTGTCCTGCATGAGTTTTGTTTCATCCAGTCAAACTGACAGATTCATGTGGATAAATCTGAGCGGACAGCAGGGTGAGCAGCCATTTTTGACGTGACAACCGTTTGGTTTCGCTTTTATTCCTTTTTTGTTTCAGTTCCAGTGTTAATAATGAAGTCATATTTTCCAGCGTGAAACCACGTGGTCAGAAGGCGTGGGGCCGAGGGGCTGACATCAGCTTTTTGTCGTCTGTTTGGTCTGTCCTCGCTGCGTTTACATGGACTCGGATGTTCTGCTCATGTCTGTCCAACGTGAGGAGAACATCTGGTGACGGGACGAGTTTCCTGGAAGGACAGAAACATGGTTGCAGCAAAACACAAGTCCTCTGTGGCCGATAGCACTTTTTTATTGTACAGGGCGTCCGCGGAGTCTTAAGAAGTCTAAAAAAGTCTTGAATTAGAAAATCAAATTTTAAGGCCTTAAAAAGACTTAAATTCACTGAATTTGCGTCTTAACATTTTAGTCATTAACATTAAAAACACACTCTTTTTTGCTAGTAAAATAAGAGTAAAAGGTAAAAAACAGAATTCCCAAATATTTAAACGGAGAAAACGGAGTTTTGGAAAAAATAAAACGGATTTTATAAGGCCTGATTGTACATTCAGTCAGTCAGCCAGTTGTTAAGTCAGTCTGTTGTTCATGCGATATTTTTGCCCTTTTCCACCCAATCTGGTTATAAACTGTTTTCAGTGTGATTTCTTCTTAATAAAATCTGCAAATACTCATAAAATATCTGGTGTGGAAGACGCAGGCGGCGCTCCCTGGGAACGAGCAGCTCTCCTTCCTCCCGGTGGCTCCGCAGTAAAGAGCGAGCACCAGGACTCAGCACCAGGACTCAGCCCCGATCGCAACGACCGCGGGTCCAATCCGACCTCTGCCTTTCCTGTCTCTCTCTCCCCTGCCTTTCCTGTCTCTCTCTCCCCTGCCTTTCCTGTCTCTCTCTCAGTCACTGTGACTGTCAAATAAAGCAGAAATGCCAAAAAAAATAATCTTCCCAGTATGCTGATGAGTCATGTGACACTTGCGTAGTCAGCACAACAAATATGGAAGAAGCTGCCAAACTCAACGTAAATACGTTGAAGTCGACGAACATCGGAGCCCTTGGGAAACTCGCGGCAAGAAAAAAAGTTTCCAGAAGCCCCTCGGTGTCCTCGCCGGACGTTTCCACCGAGGACGAGTCCGAAGGTTCTGGCGTGGACGAGGACTCGGCTCTCTTAAAGCTCTATTTTGATTAAAAGCTATGGGTACATAAATGTGTGTGTGTGTGTGTGTGTGTGTGTGTGTGTGTGTTTGTGTGCAGGTGAGGAGGATGTAGTGGACCTGACCTGTGAGGGATCAGAGCCGGCTGCTGTTGTTGATCTGACCAACAACGACTCAGTGGTGGTAAGGAACACACACACACACACACACACACACACACACACACACACACACACACACGTACCTCCTTGGATGAGAACAGAAACTAAACATGTCTCCTTGTGTGTGTTCTTCTTCCCGTGTTTCTCCAGGTCGTCGATGAAGGTGAGACTCCTCAGAATCATCAGCTACAGTACTTTTATTTTGAAAGTGTATGATGAGCATTATGTCGCTGTGTTTCATCACTTCCTGTCTGGGTGAGGCCTGTAAGGTAAATTGTTTGTACCTGACAAGTTTCGGCTTGCCTCTGCAGCCTTCATCAGAGGTGTCACGTGATGTTGGTGTGACGTCTTCTGTGATGTCTTATATGGGTTTTGCCATCCCACCTGAAGTGATGGGATGGCGGTATCCAGGGGCGGGGCGCCCTCTGCTGTCTGGTGGTCTGTTGAAGGGGCGGGCGTGGCCCTGCAGGTCTGTGTCCCAGGTGTGGGAGAGTTGCTCCTTCATCCCGGTTGACAGTCTTTGGGGCCCGCTTCCTGATTTCAACCGCCTCCTTTATCCACTGATGGAACCTGTTGCTTATATGACAAAACCCATATAACACATCACAGAAGACGTCACACCAACATCACGTGACACCTCTGATGAAGGCTGCAGACGCAAGGTAGCCGAAACTTGTCAGGTACAAACAATTTACCTTACAGGCCTTTCTAAAAGAAAAGCTGTGGTTATCAGTGTTGTTGGGTTTGTGTGAGAACCTGAAGGAGCGAGTCAGCGGCCTCACTCCACAGGTCAATGCTACCCACAATGCACTGCAGCAGCTCCTGATGCAGGGTCAATTTGTGGGAGGGGCAACTAAAGAACAACAAAACTTCTCACCTGCCTACAAGGACAGGTGTGCTCTGTTTAAACCCCACCCCCCTGCTTCTGTCCTGTCACTTCCCTCTGACCTCCAGGTGACCTGCACCTGCCTCACAGCTGAGGGGAAGTTATGAGGACAGACAGGAAGGCTTTTATTTTCCAGAGACTGTCCCAAGTCAGACTGTGTGTGTGTGTGTGTGTGTGTGTGTGTGTGTCAGGTCCTCAGAGGCAGAGCGGTGGCGAGAGCTACATCGTCTGCAGTGATGAAGACGAAGAGGAAGACTCCCGCACCGTCCTCAACGCCGCCGTGCTGTCCTCGCTGCACGCCAGCAGCTCAGCCAGGTGCAGCACCTCCTGTTCCACAGCACTTCCTGTTCACAGCACTTCCTGTTCACAGCACTTCCTGTTCACAGCACGCTGACAGGAAGTTAATCTGGGAGCCAGGAAGTTAACATCTCACAGTAGAACCCAGTAGAGTCAGTGTTCTGACAGTAGAACTCAGTATTCTGACAGTAGAATTCAGTAGAGTCAGCGTTCTGACAGTAGAACTCAGTATTCTGACAGTAGAACTCAGTGGAGTCAGTGTTCTGACAGTAGAGACAGTGTTCTGACAACAGAACTCAGTAGAGTCAATGTTCTGACAGTAGAACTCAGTAGAGTCAATGTTCTGCCGGTAGAACTCAGTGTTCTGCCAGTAGAACTCAGTAGAGTCAGTGTTCTGACAGTAGAACTCAATATTCTGACAGTAGAATTCAGTAGAGTCAATGTTCTGCCAGTAAAACCCAGTAGAGACAGTGTTCTGACAGTAGAGCTCAGTATTCTGACAGTAGAATTCAGTAGAGTCAGCGTTCTGACAGTCGAACTCAGTAGAGCCAGTGTTCTGACAGTAGAACTCAGTATTCTGACAGTAGAACCCAGTAGAGTCAATGTTCTGCCAGTAGAGCTCAGTATTCTGCCAGTAGAACTCAGTAGAGTCAGTGTTCTGACAGTAGAACTCGGTATTCTGACAGTAGAACCCAGTAGAGTCAATGTTCTGCCAGTAGAACTCAGTATTCTGACAGTAGAACTCAGTAGAGTCAATGTTCTGACCGTAGAACTCAGTAGAGTCAGTGTTTTGCCAGTAGAACTCAGCAGAGACAATGTTCTGCCAGTAGAACTCTGTAGAGTCAGTGTTCTGACAGTAGAGTCAGTGTTCTGACAGTAGAACTCAGTAGAGTCAATGCTCTGACAGTAGAACTCAGTAGAGTCAATGTTCTGCCAGTAGAACTCAGTATTCTGACAGTAGAACTCAGTAGAGTCAGAGTTCTGACAGTAGAACTCAGTAGAGTCAGTGTTTTGCCAGTAGAACTCAGCAGAGACAATGTTCTGCCAGTAGAACTCTGTAGAGTCAGTGTTCTGACAGTAGAGTCAGTGTTCTGACAGTAGAACTCAGTAGAGTCAATGCTCTGACAGTAGAACTCAGTAGAGTCGGTGTTCTGCCAGAAGAACTCAGTGTTCTGCCAGTACAACTCAGTATTTTGACAGTAGAACTCAGTAGAGTCAATGTTCTGACCGTAGAACTCAGTATTGTGACAGGAGAACTCAGTAGAGTCAGTGTTCTGACAGTATAACTCAGTATTCTGCCAGTAGAACCCAGTAGAGTCAATGTTCTGCCAGTAGAACTCAGTATTCTGACAGTAGAACTCAGTAGAGTCAATGTTCTGACCGTAGAACTCAGTAGAGTCAGACTTCTGACAGTAGAACTCAGTAGAGTCAGTGTTCTGCCAGTAGAACTCAGTAGAGACAATGTTCTGCCAGTAGAACTCTGTAGAGTCAGTGTGTGTGTGTGTGTGCTTGCAGAGTGGCCCCAGGGACGATCAGCTGTCCGGTCTGTATGGACTGTTACTCTGAGGTGAGGCACCTGCTGACATCATCACGTGTTCATGTTCCAACATGTTAATGTGTTCCAGCATGTTCCAACATGTTAATGTGTTCCAGCATGTTCCAACATGTTAATGTGTTCCAACACGTTCCAACATGTTAATGTGTTCCAACACGTTCCAACATGTTAATGTGTTCACATGTTCCAACATGTTAATGTGTTCCAGCATGTTCCAACATGTTAATGTGTTCCAACACGTTCCAACATGTTAATGTGTTCCAACACGTTCCAACATGTTAATGTGTTCCAACACGTTCCAACATGTTAATGTGTTCCAACACGTTCCAACATGTTAATGTGTTCCAACATGTTAATGTGTTCCAACATGTTCCAACATGTTAATGTGTTCACATGTTCCAACATGTTAATGTGTTCCAGCATGTTCCAACATGTTAATGTGTTCCAACATGTTAATGTTTTCCAGCATGTTCCAACATGTTAATGTGTTCCAACATGTTAATGTTTTCCAGCATGTTCCAACATGTTAATGTGTTCCAACACGTTCCAACATGTTAATGTGTTCCAACATGTTAATGTGTTTCAGCATGTTCCAACACGTTCCAACATGTTAATGTGTTCCAACACGTTCCAACATGTTAATGTGTTCCAACACGTTCCAACATGTTAATGTGTTCACATGTTCCAACATGTTAATGTGTTCCAGCATGTTCCAACATGTTAATGTGTTCCAACACGTTCCAACATGTTAATGTGTTCCAACATGTTAATGTGTTCACATGTTCCAACATGTTAATGTGTTCCAGCATGTTCCAACATGTTAATGTGTTCACATGTTCCAACATGTTAATGTGTTCCAACACGTTCCAACATGTTAATGTGTTCCAACACGTTCCAACATGTTAACGTGTTCACATGTTCCAACATGTTAATGTGTTCCAACACGTTCCAACATGTTAATGTGTTCACATATTCCAACATGTTAATGTGTTCCAAGACGTTCCAGCATGTTAATGTGTTCCAGCACGTTCCCACATGTTAATGTGTTCCAACACGTTCCAACATGTTAATGTGTTCCAGCATGTTCCAACATGTTAATGTGTTCACATGTTCGAACATGTTAATGTGTTCCAACACGTTCCAACATGTTAATGTGTTCCAACATGTTCCAACATGTTAATGTGTTCCAACACGTTCCTACATGTTAATGTGTTCACATGTTCCAACATGTTAATGTGTTCCAACATGTTCCAACATGTTAATGTGTTCACATGTTCCAACATGTTAATGTGTTCACATGTTCCAACATGTTAATGTGTTCCAACACGTTCCAACATGTTAATGTGTTCCAACACGTTCCAACATGTTAATGTGTTCACATGTTCCAACATGTTAATGTGTTCCAACACGTTCCAGCATGTTAATGTGTTCCAGCACGTTCCCACATGTTAATGTGTTCCAACACGTTCCAACATGTTAATGTGTTCCAACACGTTCCAGCATGTTAATGTGTTCCAGCACGTTCCCACATGTTAATGTGTTCCAACACGTTCCAACATGTTAATGTGTTCCAACACGTTCCCACATGTTAATGTGTTCCAACACGTTCCAACATGTTAATGTGTTCCAACACGTTCCTACATGTTAATGTGTTCACATGTTCCAACATGTTAATGTGTTCACATGTTCCTGTGGTCTTCTGACGTGTTCCTGTGTTCCAACACGTTCCTGTGCGGTTCTCAGATCGTGGACTCGGGCCGGCTGGTGGTGTCCACCAGGTGCGGCCATGTGTTCTGCAGCCAGTGTCTGCGGGACGCCCTGTCGCAGTCGCACAGCTGTCCCACCTGCAGGAAGAAGCTGACGCCCCGGCAGTACCACCCCATCTACATCTGACCCGCGCGGGACTTTCCTTTAATTTGATATCCGAGGCGGGACGTCCCGTCCGCGGCGAGCGGCGCGGTCTCCGGCGGCCAATCGCAGCTGTGCGTTCACTTTTTTTTCCTTTTTGAAAATGAGGCGAGTTTGTGTTTTGCCGGGCCGTCCCGCCAGCCGCCGCTCGGCCTGAGGACCACTGGACTGTTTTGTACGATTTTAAGTTGTTGCTCTCTTGGCTGTAAATGATGATGCTGTTAAAGTGAATAAAATTTATTGGAATCTATGAAGAGTGTGGCTGTCGCTTCCTCCGCTGCTGCTCTCCCACACACCTGAACTCACCTGAACTCACCTGCAGGCAGCCGACACCGCAGACATACTGGAGTTAAACTGGGCCAACGCTGGAGACCGAGTGAGGAAGGTGAGGGTGAGGAAGATGAAGATATATGGTGCAGGTCAACTACTGATGTTATTTTGTTTTCTTATTTTTCTTTGTAATAAAAAATATGTTTTCATGTTTGGTTTGAAGCTGCGTTCAGGGAAACTCAGGAAACGGCACGTCTCTATTTCATGTTCAGTTTGTAAAAAGCAGACTTCTCTGAGGGCCAAGCCGAACGCCATCAGCTGATCCTTCACAGCTGAACGTCGGTGTAATAACTCGTGTGGCCACATGGTGGCGCTGCTGCTCCCCTCAATGTGAACCGCAGAGGAGGCAACGACGATGATGATGGTGGCCGCCCAGCAGATGGGAGGAAGAAGCTTCAGGTCTGAAACAGAAACAAAGTCAATGACATCATCACCTGGATGACATCATCACCTTCATGTTCTGTGCTCTGATGTTTGGATGTTTTTTGGTTTTGATTGACAGGATGTTTACTTCAGAAGGCCTGTTTGGTTCTGTTGTGTGATGGTGTGTTTTCATGTGATCATCCAGGACACACACACACACACACACACACTGACTCACTCACACACACACACTGACTCACACACACACACACACCCACTCGGCTGGTTGAGCTGTGGTGGTGTCAGGGTGCTTGTGCAGCATGATTCAGCAGAAATGCCTCAGCCTCATGTGATGATGAGTCACTGCCAGCTGACTGTCAGGCTGCAGCTGATTGGCTGGAGGAGCTCCGGGTCCAGAAACTTCCACAAACTGACGTGACAAAGTTCAAACACATGAAACTTTATTCAGACAGAAGAGTGAACGCTGTCAGCCTCATGAAGCCTCGCAGGCAGGAGAGCCCACCTGTCTGACATACAGATCTACACATCTATAGATCTATAGATCTATAGATGTGTAGATCTGTTATTGATCCATGCGGGGGGGGGTCAGCTGCCCAAACACAATAACATCAGAGCAAAACAACAACAAACAACAACAACACAGCCATAAAAACCAGTGAGTGCGACTCAAATAAACTTTATTAGTAAGAAACAGATTCACAGCAGAAATAAAAAACGTTCCTTCAAAACTTTATAAACTTTATCAAACCTTTGAACGTCACAAAGTTTGTGTTCGTGCAAACTTCAGGAGGAGTCACGTGACCCGGAGGGGAAAGTCCCGTCTGCGGAGCGCCTCGCCATTGGTCCAGCCGCTGGAGCTCCGCCCACTTGTTGACAGAGCTCGAGTCGGACTTCCCCCTCTCGAGCTCCAGGGGGCTGGTGATTGGCCGAAGAGCTGTGACGTTGTGACGCTGCTTACGGAAGTGGAAAGTTGAGTATTTAAATAAAGTGCGTCACCCGCAGCAGACACACAGACAGGCAGCAGACACGGAGACACACACAGACAGGTGAGCAGCAGACACACAGACAGGTGAGCAGCAGACAGACAGACAGGTGAGCAGCAGACAGACAGACAGGTGAGCAGCAGACAGACAGACAGGTGAGCAGCAGACAGACAGACAGGTGAGCAGCAGACAGACAGACAGGTGAGCAGCAGACAGGCTGACAGGCAGACAGACAGACAGACAGGCGCGCGGCATGGCGGTGACGGTGAAGGCTTACCTGCTGGGGAAGGAGGAGGCGGTGAAGGAGATCCGGCGCTTCGCGGTGGAGCCGGAAGTGTCCCGCAGCGTGGCGGCGCTGTGCGGGAGGGTGTCCGAGGTTTTCTGCGGCCTGAAGCCCGGAGCCTTCAGCCTCTACTACCGAGGTGAGTGACGTCACCTGACGCAGCCCCGCCCACTTCCGCATTCTGCCTTACGTTTCATTTCTGAGTTTGATCTGAGTCTCCAACTTAAAAAAACCTTGACAAACAAAAACCCGAACACACACACAGACACACACACACACACACACACACACACCCACTCTCTCTCTCTGTCTGTCTGTCTCTCTCTCTCTCTGTCTGTCTGTCTGTCCTCTGTGTTAAATAAAGTTTCCTTGAGCAGATCAGAATGTGAGAGCTGCTCTGTCTCTGTCTGATGATGTCATGACCACAAGCTGCTCTGTCTCTGTGTGATGATGTCATGACCACAAGCAGCTCCGTCTCTGTCTGATGATGTCATGAGAACGGGTCAAACGGAACGAGCTGGAACGTTCTGCAGAGCGGGTTCTCCTGGGGCAGAATGTGGGTGTGGTCTGTTCCCATGGTGATCAGAGTGGTCGCTATGGCGTTAGTGATGGTGGCTGTGGGAGGAGCCTGTAACGATCAACAGGAAGTGCACAGGCGACATGTGATCAATACAGATTATCAATAAAGGTTTGATGGGTTTGATCTGCAGACGAGGACGGAGACCTGATCGCCTTCAGCTCCGACGGCGAGCTGGAGCTCGGCCTCGCCGCCATGAAGGACGCCACCTTCCGCCTGTACATCCGAGGTACACACACACACACACACACACACACACAGTTTTTTCCCATGATGCCTCAGGGCCTTTCAGTCTGTCGATTTATTTTCTGTTTATCTGTACAAATCATTTGTGGCAAAGGATTGTGGGTAAACTGTTTTCCTTCCTGAAGGCGCCGTGTGATGATGTCATTCTGATTTCAGAGAAGAAGGAGCACCGGCGGGAGTTTCCCCTCCACGCCTTCCCGGGCGGCGTCCCCCCCTTCGCCTTCCCCCCTCCCCCCCCCGGAGCGCCGCAGGGCCCGCCGCCCCCCCACCCCCCTCCCCTGGTCCACCCCAACGTGACGTGCGACGGCTGCGAGGGCGCCGTGGTCGGGACGCGCTTCAAGTGCACCGTGTGTCCCGACTACGACCTGTGCCCGCCCTGCCAGGCGCGGGGGCTGCACCGCGAACACGCCCTGCTGCCCATCTGGCACCCGCTCAGCGCCATGCAGGTCAGTCGCACGGCATCATGGGAGGCGCCCGTCTCCATGGCAACTGCTTTGGCATTTGGTTTGATAGGTCTTGAAAGCTCCGCCCCCTTCCACAACACACTGCATTCTGGGAATCAATCAATCAATCAAATCCTTTATTTAACCAGATAAGCATCATTGAGATTTAAAACCTCTTCTTGAAGAGCGATCTGGCCAAGCAAGGCAGCAAAGACAGAGTTACGACATTAAAAAACATCCAACAGGCAGAAAACATAGCATTCACAACAAAGTTCAAATTATAGGCAAAAATTTCAGACACAGTTGCATTGTCCAAGAGAACTGGTTTCATAGTCTTTTAAAATATTTTTAAATTCTCCTAGCGTGACTCGTCCTGGCAGTTTGAGGTCCTTTTGTAGCTCATTCCAGGCCGATGGACCAGCAGAACTAAAAGCTCTTTTACCTCATTCGGTTCGCACCCTGGGAACAACCAGCTGAAGGGCAACTTTGAAGGAGGCGACCCTTTCAATTTCGGTCCCTTCAGTAGTCAGTAGTTTGGGGAGATCTGCTGGGAGTCTTTTCCCATTTGAGAAAAGCATAAACTTTGATTTGTCAGCATTTAACACAAGCTTGGACTGGACAAGATGAGACTGAACAATATCAAAGGCAGATTGCAAGAACTCCATAGTTTGCACAACACAGGGGGATGAGCAGTAAATGACCGTGTCATCAGCATAAAAATGGTAAGTGGCATTTGACAGGTTATTACAAAGATCATTTACATAAATGGAGAACAATAGAGGTCCCAACACAGAGCCTTGGGGTACACCCTTAAGTACGGGGAGGAAAGAGGACGAAAAACCAGCTGACTGGACACACTGAGATCTATCAGTCAGGTAATTTGAGAACCATTTAACAGCCTGCCCAGATAAACCGAACTTGTACAGACATTTTGATAAAATGGCATGGTCGACTGTGTCGAAGGCTTTGGATAAGTCAATAAACAGAGCTGCACAGTATTTCCTGCAATCCAGAGCCTCAGTGACATCATTGACAACCTTAAGAGCGACAGTAATAGTGCTGTGATTCTTTCTAAAGCCTGACTGGTGTCTGGAGAGCAGACCGTGAGTGTCTAAAAAATCCTTAAGCTGCTCACTTACTAATTTTTCAAGGACTTTGGCTAAAACACACAACTTTGATATTGGCCTGTAGTTGTTAAGAGATGAGGGATCACCGCCTTTCAACAGGGGGAGGACATGTGCAGATTTCCAAACCAGGGGGATCTCGTTAAATTCAATAGTGAGATTAAAAATATGGGTTAAAGGTTCTGCAATAAAATCAGCAGCTGCCTTTAAAAAATGAGGCTCCAACTTATCAGGGCCTGCCGATTTGTCGGGGTTGAGGTTCTTTAGAGCCCTGCGAACTTCAACCACTTCAAAAGGAGATAGATTGAAGGATTCCATTTCAGAAATCAGAGTAGGTGACAAAAGAGGGCCCTGATTATCAGGCTTTGAGGGCTGTAGCGTCTCAAACAAGGACCCTGATGAGATAAAATGCTTGTTAAAAGAATTAAGAATGTCTGATTTATCAGTCATGGTGCCAGATTCTGTTTCTACGCTGACTGGTAAATCATTAGTGATGTCATGCATGTAAGATGACTTAATAACCTTCCAAAATTTCCTGGGGTCCTTTAGGTTACAGGTAGTTTTAGAGAGGTAGTACTCAGATTTGGCCTTTTGAACACAGGAGGTAAACCGATTTCTGAGCTGTCTAAAGGTCAACCAGTCAGCTTCCAACTTGGAGCTCCTGGCCTTAGACCAGGCTACATTTCTTTCTCTCAACAGACTAGACAGCTGAGGAGAAAACCAGGGATTGTCACGGCCTTTCACTCTGAATTTGCGGAGTGGTGCATGTTTATTTATGATATTAAGGAAGGAATCATAAAATAATTTCCAGGCTGATTCCACATCATTAATTAAGGATATTCTGGACCAATCAAAATGCCATAAATCATGATGAAAGGCTTGTTCACAAAAGTGTTTAAGAACTCGTTTCTGTACAATCCGTGGTCTTGTTTTCGGGAGCTTACCATGCCTGACTGTGGCATTGACACAGTGGTCACTCAGGTCATTTGCAAAAACACCGATTTCAGAAAATTTGTGCGGCGCATTAGTTAAAAATAGGTCGAGAAGGGATGATTTATTTGGGCATTTAGGATTTGGTCTAGTAGGGCTATCTATAAGTGGAGTCAAGTTAAAGGAATCACAGATGGATTTAAAACCATCTGAGGCGGAAGACAACCAATCCCAATTTAAAACTGAGCACCTTTCCCAGCGTTCGGCAGGTCCAACGCTGCGGCTCCGCCTCTTCTCGCTGCGGCTCCGCCTCTTCTCGCTGCGGCTCCGCCTCTTCTCGCTGCTTTGGTCCAGTTCAAATGGACATTTGGATAAAATGTGATCTCGTCCATTAATGAATAACAGATTTGATATTTATGAGAAATAAAAGATGATTTGCTGCTGCGGTGAGAACTGACCTGAGATCTGTCGGCAGTGGCTGCCCCGCGGGAAGTGGATGAAGAAAATGAGGCACTGCATGTGGAACCAGAACCAGAACCAGAACCAAAACCAGGAGCAGAACCAGGAGCAGAACCAGGAGCAGGACGGTCCCAGAGCCTCGGGCTCCCAGCCCGGCCAGACTGCTGCCGACAGCAGCGCCCCCTCTGGTGAGACCTGGGAACCGCCCACTGCAGCTGTGTGTGTGTGTGTGTGTGTGTGATGCCTGCAGCTGACTGTTGAAATTTTGACCTTTGACCTGTTCCTGCAGGTTGCCAGGCCAACGTGGCGTTCTTGAAGAACATTGGCGAGGGCGTGGCGGCCATGTTGAGTCCATTAGGTAAACACACACTGTGTTCCAAATCTCAGACTTCTACTTTTTACTTTTAGTCTGTACTGCAGCTGCCCTGACAAAGTATGCAGTGTAGTATGTTGTGTAGTATGTAGTGTAGTATGCAGTGTAGTATGCAGTATGCATGCTAATTCTTTTTTTCCTACTAAATAGTGTGGTTAGGGTTAGGGTTGGAGGGCAGGGACAGTTTCAGTCTGAGCTCCGCCCCTCTGAGGCCACACCCACTGAACGTGTCACTTCCTGTCAGGGATTGACGTGGACATCGACGTGGAGCACGAGGGCCAGAGGACCAAGGTGACGCCTGGCAACAAGGGGTCAGAGGTCGCCAGGGGGCCGGAGGTCGCCGGGGGGTCAGAGGTCGCCGGGGGGCCGGAGGTCGCCGGGGGGTCAGAGGTCTCCGGGGGGTCAGAGGGCGACATGGAGACTGATGGGCTGAGCAGCGTGGGCAGTGCCAATGGGGGGGCAAAGGTTTGTAACTGACACACACACACACACACACACACACACACACACACAGTAGGGCTGTAGTGATACACTAATCTCACGATAGGATATATGTCACGATATTCAGCCAACGATACGATTCAGCAGACTTACATGATTTTCTGAAGGATTTCAAAGGGACAGTGATTTTGGTGACGTCCTGTGAGTTTTCCTTTAACTTGGATTGAATTAATTTGAAAACTGAAAGCATCAGTCAGTCACACAACACATGGCTCTGACTGGACAGAGTCTACAGTTTGCAAATGCTGGACAAAATGAATCAAAGATGTGATGAGAAAATTAGTTTGGCTTGACTCCAATAATTAATAACAACAATATGTTAAATTATTATTATTATTTTAAAAATGTAAATTACTTATCAAACGGACCTAACAATTCAATGAGCAGTAGTATGCCTGTGATAACACAGATTGAAAAATAATCCGAAGTGATACCTCTTCTCTGAATAGACAAGCTAAGCCAGTGTGCTGCTGTTAGCCAGTGAAAACAGAGCAGAGTGGCACCTCTTCGCTTTGTTACACAATCTATGTCAGTGCTGCTGTAGCCAGAGCCCGAGCCTCGCCACTCTCCATTAACCCCCATTGTATCAAACTTGGTTGCAGTTCCACTGTAATTCCACTGGGGGTGATGGCGGGCGAGTGCAGAATGAATGGGGCTCTATGGAGCTAAACGGCTAAATTTGTCTCTTCCACCTGTTTATGGTTGAAAAATCGCAAATCCTGTTGTAGTTTCTGAAAGTTCAATATGGATTAGAGGTTAAAAGTGAAATTAGCAAGAACTTCTATCCTTTCAGTTTCCTACAGTTTGGGCTGTTGTTGGCCAGAACACGCTAGCATTTGCTAATGAATGCTGATTGGTCAGTGAGGGACTTGCGGCTGTTTACGACGAGGGATCCCACCTGATGGCACCTGAAGACCAAGAGAAACGGGAAACCCCACTCTTAAGGAGGACTTTTCCATCAGAGTTGATATTTGTGTGTACAGAGAATGTCTAATAGCACAGACGCTCTCTGAGTGTCTCCGTCTGCTCTGTGGAGACGGGCTCTGGAAATCACCGT
This sequence comes from Myripristis murdjan, assembly GCF_902150065.1. Classification (NCBI taxonomy): domain Eukaryota; kingdom Metazoa; phylum Chordata; class Actinopteri; order Holocentriformes; family Holocentridae; genus Myripristis; species Myripristis murdjan. The sequence continues at coordinate 200,217 of NC_043989.1, forward strand.
AAAGCAGCACCTCTCAATGTGTGACGTCATCACACTTTTTGAGCGGCTTTTTAGAACAGATAGGTGAACTTAAAAAATCCAATATTCAGCTGAGTGTATTTTTTTAGCCCCAACTTTTGAAAACAGTATTCAAATTACTGGACAAAAAATTATTTCCAGAGAAAAGTGGATTTTTAGGGGTGTAGCCCCATAGACTCCCATTCATTCTGCACTCGCCCGCCAGCGCCCCCACATGGACAGAGACGTGTTTCCGAGACCCGGAAGTCAGACGGGAGTGGCACCTCTCCCTGTACTAAAGATTCTCTGGTGGTAGCGCCTCTCTCCTGAATCTCTGAGCTCTGACTGTAAACAGGGAGAGGAAGACGTCACCGTCTGAGTAAAGAGAGGATCTAGACGGGGAACTTGCTAGAGATGCTCCACATGGACACTAGCAGCTGGCTGACCTGATCGCTCTCCTGCAGCACGAACGTGGGAAACAGGCGGCGAGCAGAGCGCCAGACGGACACGGGGGATCTGAGTGGGGATCAATGCATCGATACTCACAGCTGAAAAATTGATACTTTGAGGAAACAAAATATCGATTTATATCACAGAATCAATGAAATTGCTCAGCCTTAACACACACACGCACACACATGCACACACACCTTGTAAATGTGGCCTCGTGTGAGGAAAAGAAATAAGATGGGGACACACACACACACACACACACACAGTGGTAGTAACTTCCTGTGGCTCTCAGGCCTGCAGGGACCCCGGCAGTGACGAGGAGTGGACGCACCTGAGCCCCCGAGAGGTCGACCCGTCCACCGGCGAGCTGCAGTCCCTGCAGCTGGAGGACCAGCAGGGGCCGGCGGGGGGCCAGCAGGGGCCGGGGGGCCAGCAGGGGCCGGCGGGGGGCCAGCAGGGGCCGGCGGGGGGCCAGCAGGGGCCGGCGGGGGGCCAGCAGGGGCCGGCGGGGGGCCAGCAGGGGCCGGCGGGGGGCCAGCAGGGGCCGCAGGGCCTGCGGGAGGCGGCTCTCTATCCTCACCTGCCTCAAGGTAAACACAGATGTTGACATTGTGGTTCTGCAGGGTTCCTCTCCAGGTTCCTCTCAGCAGGTTCTGGGTTCTGGGTGTCAGCAGGTTCTGGGTGATGATGTTTGTTATGAATGATGCTGAGCGTGACCTTTGACCCGCAGAGGCCGACCCGCGGCTGGTGGAGTCTCTGGCCCAGATGCTGTCGATGGGCTTCTCGGACGAGGGCGGCTGGCTGACGCGCCTCCTGCAGGCCAAAGGCGGCGACATCGGAGCGGCTCTGGACGCCATCCAGTACGCCAAGACGCCGTGACGCCGCCGCGCCGTGTGACCGGCCAATCGGCACGAGCGCTCGCTTCCCTGTGCAGTAACATGTAACCAAACTGCGCTGTTCCATATACTGTCTCTGTTCTGAAACTGATCTGGAGCCTGTTTCTACATGTTTGATCTTTCAGTTTAATACGTTCATATTTCTGTCTAACAAGGTGGAGGTCTGCTGACAAACAATAACAAAAACATTAATAACACAAATAAAATCATCAAATATACTCAGTTTGTTGTTTTTATTTCATCTCTGCCTTTAATGTTTCTTTAAAAAACTAAAAGTCCCTTTTGAGCCTTGAACTGAAATTTAACAACAGCAGGAAAAAATTCAGGCAAACTGATCTGCAGTCAGCGTTCAGAGGAAGAGAGGGAGGAGCAACTCAGCAGGGAACAGCTGGAACATCTGCAGGAAACAGCTGGAACATCTGCACATCAGGGAAAGTGACCTGGAAATGAGTAAAAAAACATCAAAAACCTCAAAAGTCCAGAAAACTTTATTTATAATCCAAATAATTTAATTAAATGAACCAGTTGAGGCTGTTTGTGCGTTACCAGGCTGAGGGTCAAAGGTCGAGGCTGAAGTCCTCGCCACTGTCGAACAGAGAGCTGACAGGCAGGAGGGGGCGTGGCCACTGAGTGGGCGGAGCCTGCATAACAGAGGCTTTGCGTGGCGCTGTGACTGTTGACTGGTCAGACCCACTGACAGCCAGAGCGCTGGCCCCGCCCACTGTGAGGCTCCGCCCGCAACCCCTCCCCCTCTCACACAGCTCTTCCCCCTCCTGCTGTGCCCAGTGGGGGGTCGGGGGCGGAGCAACCAAACCGCCACCTGGCAGGTGGGGGGGGCGGGGAGTGCTGGTGGCGGCGGCGGCGGCGTGCGGTCTCTCTGGCGGACGGCGGCGGCGGTGGCGGTCCGTCTGCCGGGAGGAAGTCAGTCTGAGTCTCGA
>NC_043989.1:205000-230000 GCF_902150065.1 Myripristis murdjan
GCCCTAAATACCTCAGGGAATCAGTTTCTAATGACATGGCTGCTCTGGATGGCATTACCTTGGCCTCCAGCTCCACGGTAAGGAACCTCAGAGTCATTTTCAATGCAGATTTGTCCTTTACCTCCCATATTAAACAGATCTCTAAAACTGCCTTTTTTCACCTGTGTAATATCTCAGGAGTCCAGCATATCCTGTCTCAGAGTGATGCAGAAAAATTAATCCTCACCTTCATTACCTCCAGGTCAGACTACTGTAACTCCTTATTATCAGGTTGTACCAGCGAGTGGTTAAAGACTCTCCAGCTGGTCCAAAACGCTGCTGCACGTGTGCTGACTAGAACTAGGAGAAGAGATCATATTACTCCAATATTGGCTTCTTTACATTGGCTACCTGTAGAATCTAGAATAGAATTTAAAACTCTTCTCCTCACCTATAAAGCTCTTAATGGGCAGGCACCATCTGATCTGAAAGAGCTCATAGTTCCTTATCACCCTGCCAGAGCACTGCGCTCCCAAAATGCAGGTTTATTGGTGGTTCCCAAAATCTCTAAGACTAGAATGGGAGGCAGATCCTTCCAATTCCAGGCTCCACGTTTGTGGAACAAACTTCCTGTCTCTCTGCCTTTAAGAGCAGATTAAGACCTTCCTTTTTGACAAAGCTTATAGTTAGGCTCGGCCCAGGTCGCCCTGGACCAGCCCTTAGTGATGCTGCTACAGGCCTAGACTGTCAGGGACTTCATATCACGCTCTGAGCACTTTCCTCTCTTCTAATCTTCCTCTTCCCTCTTCCTTTCTTCTTCTTCCTGTCCTCCTCTATACCTCCCTCCTTTTTACTCAGTGCATGCTGTTGTTCCTCCTCTGCCCCTTTGCTTTCTGTGCTTTCTGTGTCTTGCCCAGGTCAAACTGTCCTGCTCATCCTGGAAGGTCATCCAGCTGCAGACCAGAAGGCTGGATGCTGCGTGTCACTTCCATCTAGACTACCTGTTCAGGTACCTGCTGTTACCTGTTCAGGTACCTGCTGTTACCTGTTCAGGTACCTGCTGTTACCTGTTCAGGTACCCTGATGTTACCTGTTCAGGTACCCTGATGTTACCTGTTCAGGTACCCTGATGTTACCTGTTCAGGTACCCTGCTGTTACCTGTTCAGGTACCCTGATGTTACCTGTTCAGGTACCCTGATGTTACCTGTTCAGGTACCTGCTGTTACCTGTTCAGGTACCCTGCTGTTACCTGTTCAGGTACCCTGCTGTTACCTGTTCAGGTACCTGCTGTTACCTGTTCAGGTACCCTGCTGTTACCTGTTCAGGTACCCTGCTGTTACCTGTTCAGGTACCCTGCTGTTTCTGCTGTTGTCTGCTGTCCCAGTTTGTCCTTATCCCCCTGTCTCTGTCTCTTTGTCTCTCTCTCTCCCCTCCCCACCCAACCAGTAGACGTAGATGACCGACCGCCCGCCCTGAGTCTGGTTCTACCTGAGGATTCTCCCTGAGTCTGGTTCTACCTGAGGGTTCTTCCTGAGTCTGGTTCTACCTGAGGGTTCTCCCTGAGTCTGGTTCTACCTGAAGGTTCTCCCTGAGTCTGTTTCTACCTGAGGGTTCTCCCTGGGTCTGGTTCTACCTGAGGGTTCTCCCTGAGTCTGGTTCTACCTGCGGGTTCTTCCTGGGTCTGGTTCTACCTGAGGGTTCTCCCTGAGTCTGGTTCTACCTGAGGGTTCTCCCTGGGTCTGGTTCTACCTGAGGTTTCTCCCTGGGTCTGGTTCTACCTGAGGGTTCTCCCTGAGTCTGGTTCTACCTGAGGGTTCTCCCTGGGTCTGGTTCTACCTGAGGATTCTCCCTGGGTCTGGTTCTACCTGAGGGTTCTCCCTGAGTCTGGTTCTACCTGAGGGTTCTCCCTGAGTCTGGTTCTACCTGAGTCTGGTTCTACCTGAGGGTTCTCCCTGGGTCTGGTTCTACCTGAGGGTTCTCCCTGGGTCTGGTTCTACCTGAGGGTTCTTCCTGAGTCTGGTTCTACCTGAGGGTTCTCCCTGAGTCTGGTTCTACCTGACGGTTCTCTCTGAGTCTGGTTCTACCTGAGGGTTCTCCCTGAGTCTGGTTCTACCTGAGGGTTCTCCCTGAGTCTGGTTCTACCTGAGGGTTCTCCCTGAGTCTGGTTCTACCTGAGGGTTCTTCCTGAGTCTGGTTCTACCTGAGGGTTCTTCCTGTTAAAGGGGAGTTTCACCTCGCCACTGTCAAGAGCTCAGGAGGGAATCTGTTGGGTTCCTTTCCTCTGTAATCTGCAGAGGTGGTCTCTACCTGCTCTACCTGTACAGCGTCATGAGGTAACTGCTGTTGTGATTTGACGCTACATGAAGAAAGATTGATTGATTGATTGATTGATTGATTGACAGAGAGACAGACAGATGTGTCGCAGTAAATAAACTCATGTCTTCATTTCAATCATTTATAAACAATATTGTGTAAATAAATAAATAAATTAATTAATAGCTAAAGCTACATGATAAACTCTGATTGGTCGACACTGTTGCCCTTAGTTACAGTGACTGTAGTTTAGCATTAGCATTAGGATTAGCATTGCTCAGATGTGCGGGGAGCCGGCAGGAGCCAGCGGGGGGCGCCGCAGAGCTCCCTGTTGGGTTTGGGTGACCTGGGGGTTCAGAGCCGAGCGGGACGTCCCGTCGGGAGGGGGGGATTACGTTAGCTCGACACTGCCACCTACTGGCTGTCTGTGCACTGCGAAATGACGGCCTTTATTTTTCAAGGCAGCATCAGTCAGGGTGACTCTGATCTGGGATCAGGGTTTACCTCCACACTGAACTCACCTCCTTCCCATCATGCTCTGCTCTGCTGTCACCTGCCGCACACTCCGCCTCCTCCCCCTCCTGCTCCGCCCCCTCCCTGTCAGAACAGACACTGTGTTTCAGTTTCCCAGCATGCATTCCGTTCAAACGGTGTGACATCAGATTCTGTCGCCCCTGACAACAACATGATGTGTCAGTGTCTGGTTACCATAGAGACCAGGAGGTCTGCTCCCGCTGATCCAACATGGCTCCTCGCATGGCGTTCAGTTTCTGGACGTGGCGCCTGCAGTCGGCCCCCGAGCCCCGCCCAAACTCCTGTCCAATCAGCACACAGCCTGTCAGTGTGACATCACCGCAACCTAAACCCTGAACTGAGCCGACACTGTGATGATGGTGACGATGACGATGGTGCTTCATCATGAGTCTTCAGTAAAGACGACCAATCAGGTGGAGGCACCAGACGGCAGGAACAACAGACTGCAGCCTCGATTGGCAGATTAAAAAAAACAAAAAACAAAAACAAAAACAAAAACAAAAATCTGACGAATTAGAAAAAAAAAGCCTGAAATTGAAACTTTGCGGTGAAAGCTGCCGGCTGCTCTGTCTTCTGTCTGGCAGAGAATTAAAACTTTTCATTGGTGGGGCAGGACGTCACATGACATATAAGCCAGGTCACCATGACAACAGTGATCACATTGATCACAATACTGATATGATATCAATATGTCAGGGTCAATCAGGTGGTTCAGTTTAATAAATCAGAAGCAACGAGGTGGCGTGAGGGCGTGGCGGCGTGAGGGCGAGGCGGCGTGAGGGTGTGAGGGCGAGGCCAGAGGCGGGCCGTACTATTAGGCAAACCAGGCATTTGCCTGGAGCCCCGGGCCCCATATAAGGCCCTTGGGGCCCCCAAAATGCCTTCTTTATATTGAGTCCCCATATTCCTTTTTTTCTAATATTCACAATAGTAGCATCGGGATGTCTAATTTGATTAATTATTCGTGTTTTGATGGTCTTTCTGCCAACCGCGCACCCCCTTCAGTCTGCACTACATGGACTATTCCGTGTTACGTATTTCACGTATGCGGAAATGATTACGGCGCGTAAAATCCAAAACAAACAACGAACGGTAAAAGAGAGAGGACGAACGGTAAAATAGAGAAATCGGAATGAAGCGGACATACGAAAGTGGGTCACAAAAAAAGAAAAAGAGGGACCAAAGGCAGCAGTTTATTTCGAAACTGCCAAAGCTATCTAGCTTTTTTCCTGGAACCGTGGCAGTGGAGTCTGCGGAAGTGGGACCGTCGGCGGCCGCGGAGCGAGAGAAGCCCTCGCCGTTTGCTCTCACGGTGAGAGAAAAGCTCAGAGATGAGGACAAACAGAGGGAGGAGAAAAGCTCAGAGATGAGGATAAACAGAGGGAGGAGAAAAGAGGGCTGTACTACGAAGCAGGTTCAGTGGGTTAGCGAGGTATGTTGAGTCTAAAGCCAGGCTTTCCTGTATCACGAAGGTGGCTCTCTTTTAACCCGGCTAGATCACCATGGTAACTTATGCTAGATCACCATGGTAACTTATGCTAGATCACCATGGTAACTTATGCTTAACTCATAACCTGGTCGGGACCAGGTGATGAGCTCAGTTTAACCCCGTCCGGCTATAAAATTACGGAGACAAAGAGGATTTAGGGATCGCGCGGATCCGCTGGCATTTCCTGACGATATTCTCCATGAGCGGTACAGATGTTCATCTGAGGGAATACGCTAAATTTGCATTTGCACAATGCAGGTATACTATTAGTGGTGCACAGACTTCACGTTTGTTACAAATATTCCGTTGTATCATAGACTTTGTTATAGTAGCCTACTTTTTTTTTTATTTTTATTTTTATTTTTTTTAAAGGAAACCCTTTATATTATAACGGTGACTGTCACGGCATCCGAAGGTGATGATTGGACGGGAGCAGCCCGTGGTGATTCAAATGCACTCCAAACACCACTTATTCCCATTTAGAAAAAAAGATTTAACAAAAAAGGAGCAAACAAACATCAACAGAAATGGCTCCATAATTCTAGTTAAACTTCAAATGTAACGAACAGTTATCTGAAACTACTGACAAGGAGCTCTAAGCAGCTTAAATAGTGGTCAAAATTGTCATGTAACCATGGTAACCACCGCCTGCTCCGTCCGACACTCACCCACACACACCTTCAGTCACCTGACTTAACCTCAGGCTTTACAACACTCCCATAAAGCTAGTGAAGTTACATATTTCTAAACTAAAATTCATAATAGCCTACTGAATGGATATATAGAATATAATGAGAGTCAGTGTTGACATACGCATTCACTCGGTCAGCAATTTTCTGCCTGCACTCCTCTCTCGCCTTATTTGCGGCCACAGTGTTGTTCTTAGCGTTAATTTTATTTTTTAAATTTCCATAGCTTTCCATGAGGACAAGCTGCTCCTCTTGCGTGAACTATGCAGCCCGTGAACGCTCCATTTTTCGCGGAAGTAGAATCATATGAGGCCAAAACGCCCCCTTTTCTGTGAACGCGCACAGAGCACAAAGCTGACAGCCGGACTGAACAAACCTTGATGAGAACCACCGTCGTGATACCACTTAACTTTGACTGGAGCTTTAGGTTTTGTTGAGCCTGATAGTGAACACACAGACTGGCTATGTTGAGCCTCCTTCGTAGTACAGCTCTAAGCTCAGAGATGAGGATAAACAGAGGGAGGAGAAAAGCCCAGAGATGAGGAACAACAGAGGGAGGAGAAGGAGAAAAAAGCTGAAAAGGTAAATGGTGACATATTAGGATAACAGTCACTGTAATATGTGTCATCATAAATGATCTAATTGTTTTGTATGCTATTCTCACTTTGCAGGTGACACAAGATTGACCGCAAGGCCCTTTCCCTCAACGTTTTTATTTATTTTCTTTTTTTAAAAATAAATCTTTATTTAACCTTGGAATAACAAATGTCAAGTCTTTATTAATATTGTATAACCAAGGTCATATGAATCTTTGTTAAGAGTTGAAGAGTCAAGATTATCTTGTCAGTGAGAGCACTGCACACATGCAATGCAAGTAAGACAATGTTAGAGTTTGCAATTTCCACAGAATATACATACAAGGTACATTAGATTGTTAGATGCAGGGGCCCCCAAATGGCTAAGTTCGCCACTGGGCGAGGCGGCGTGAGGGCGTGGCGGAGTGAGGGCGAGGCGGCGTGAGGGCGAGGCGGCGTGAGGGCGTGGCGGCGTGAGGGCGAGGCGGCGTGAGGGCGTGGCGGCGTGAGGGCGTGAGGGCGAGGCGGCGTGAGGGCGTGGCGGCGTGAGGGCGAGGTGGCGTGAGGGTGTGAGGGCGAGGCGGCGTGAGGGCGAGGCGGCGTGAGGGCGAGGCGGCGTGAGGGTGTGAGGGCGAGGCGGCGTGAGGGCGAGGCGGCGTGAGGGCGAGGCGGCGTGAGGGCGAGGCGGCGTGAGGGCGAGGCGGCGTGAGGGCGAGGCGGCGTGAGGGCGAGGCGGCGTGAGGGCGAGGCGGTGTGAGGGCGAGGCGGCGTGAGGGCGAGGCGGCGACCGGAAACAGAAAACAAAAGTAAACTAAAAGAGAAGATCTGACCTTGAGCAGCGTCTGCTTCTCCCCACACAGCTTACAGCGCCACCTGCTGCTCTTCTTCACCTGAAACAGACATCAACATGTTTCCTGTCACAAACACAATAACAACATGTGGAGGTGCTGAGGGCTGCAGTGTGAGGCTGGCCGGGCCGAGCCGAGCCGAGCCGAGCCGGGCCGGGCCGGGCCGGGCCGAGCCGAGCCGGGCCGGGCCGGGCCAGGAAGAGCTCGCTGCTGTCAGGACGGCGGCTCTCTGCTCTGGGTGCCTTCACATTAAAAGCCCCGTTTGGTCATGTGACTCTGCCGCCGCCTGCTTCCCTCAGGAGGAACACACCGTCACCGGAGCAGGTGATGTTTGCAGCATCTGTTACCATGGCGATGAAGCCAGGTCAAACTCAACACGCCCTCGGGCTCTGAACTCCACTTCCTGTTTGTTGTTTATTTGGTCGTGTTGTTGTTGTGGCTGATGACGTCACACCACACTCCACCTGACACTGTTTTTGTTTTTTTCACTTTTGTTTGTCAACAACACTGACGGCAGCTGTCTCACTGTCGCCTCTGCTAACCTGCTGCATTGTGGGAAAACTCCCTGAGCCAGCACACACACACACACACACACTCTCTCTCTCACACACACACACACACACACACACACACACTCTCTCTCTCACACACACACACACACACACACACACACACACACACACACACTCTCTCTCTCTCTCACACACACACTCACACAAAAGCCGCGGCCATTCATCAGACTAGTTACTAGTTATTCTCTCACGCACGCACGCGCGCGCGCACGCACACACACACACACACACTCTCTCTCTCTCTCTCTCACACACACACACACACACACACTCTCTCTCTCTCTGCTGGCTGTTAGCCTCATGCTAGCTCTGAGCTAGCTGCTAGTCTAACACGAGCCTGTTCCTGCCGGTCTCGGTGTGACGTCACTGCTGTTCTTACCTGCTGCACCTGGAAGGTCTGGCAGGAGAAACACCTGAGGACTTGGAACTGCTGACTCATGGCGGAGGAGCGCGGCACGGCGCGGCGCGGCGCGGCACGGCGCGGCACAGCACAGCACGGCACAGCACGGCACGGCACGGCACGGCACGGCACGGCACGGCGCGGCACGGCGAGGCTGTTTCCCGGGAAGTTTTCAACCGGAGGAGACGTCATCGCTAAGCGCCTTTGTTCCCACCCGTATTCCGCCAAGAGCCGCCCTGCTCTGATTGGCCAGCTCCCGTTCCTCCGGTGGTTCGATTGGTCAAAGTTGCGGCTGGCCAATCAGAGGCTGAGTAGGGGCGGGTTTTACGGTGGGAGGAATGCGGGTGGGAAAAACGACGCCCACAGGGCCGCATCAGAATGACGTCAGTGCGCCGCTGCAGACCGGGAGGGAACAACCTGCGGGCTGACGTCACACATTCCACAATAACGCATACATACACTAATATACATAAATATAAGTTAATAAATGTTTATTAATATACATCGATAAATGATGCAGACGGCTGCTGTTCTGAGTGTGTGTGTGTGTGTGTGTATGAGTGTGTGCGAGTGTGTGTGTGTGTATGAGTGTGTGTGTGAGTGTGTGTGTGTGTGTGAGTGAGTGTGTGTGTGTGAAGTCAGCGAGCCTGTCAGAGGAAAACCCTGCTCATCTTTCTCCTGTGATGCTGAAAGCATCAAACTAGGCTGCTCTTCCTCCTTCATCTTCCTCATCAGGTGTTCTGCAGGTGAGGCTTCAGGTCCATCAGACGTCACAGTTTTTCTCTAATAAACAATAAGTCACATCACAGTGAGGACACACGGCTCGGGATTCATTCGTTTATTTTGCAGTAAAATACAGGAGCGACGCCTCACAGGGCAGGTGAGAGGGTGACGCCTCACAGGCCAGGTGAGAGGGTGACGCCTCACAGGCCAGGTGAGAGGGTGACGCCTCACAAGGCAGGTGAGAGGGTGACACCTCACAGGCCAGGTGAGAGGGTGACGCCTCACAGGGCAGGTGAGAGGGTGACGCCTCACAGGCCAGGTGAGAGGGTGACGCCTCACAGGGCAGGTGAGAGGGTGACGCCTCACAGGCCAGGTGAGAGGGTGACGCCTCACAGGGCAGGTGAGAGGGTGACGCCTCACAGGCCAGGTGAGAGGGTGACGCCTCACAGGCCAGGTGAGAGGGTGACGCCTCACAGGCCAGGTGAGAGGGTGAACGGAGGTGAGATGGAAACAGAGCGAGAAAAAGACAAAGAGCTTCTGTGATGTTTTCACATCAATACAAGAGTTTGTGAAGTAAACAAGGATCTAAACAGGAAGTGCTTGAGCGTATTTACAGTCACCTGCTGACCCGTGTGCTGCGTACCTGTTCACCACAGGTAATGTGGAGCGGCTGACTGAGAGATCAATACCAGATCAATAAAAGACAGCTACTGATCAACTGATGTAGAGCGACAGGCACACAGAGAGGAGACGCATCAAGATAATTATTAGGATAATTATGAATAAAGAGAATAATACTGATGATGAGAAATGAAAGCAGAAGCGAAAAGTTAGAACACTTAAACGTGTAATTCATAATCTGAGATATAATCTACATGTAAATATACACATTCACACACACGGACACACGGTCCTTTATCAGAGGCTTATGGGTAAAAATAATGTCAGATCCAAAAAGAAAAGGCAACGCAGACAGACAGACAGACAGACAGACAGACAGACAGACAGGCAGACAGACTGACTGCTGTTTAATGTTAATAGAGGCTGATGGGACCTAATCTGAGCCTCATGCAGGTCAGTGTTGTGTCCAGCAGGGGCAGCACTGAGCTAAACAGCCTGCAGGTCAGTGTTGTGTCCAGCAGGGGCAGCACTGAGCTAAACAGCCTGCAGGTCAGTGTTGTGTCCAGCAGGGGCAGCACTGAGCTAAACAGCCTGCAGGTCAGTGTTGTGTCCAGCAGGGGCAGCACTGAGCTAAACAGCAGAATCTGTGTGGGTCAGTGGGGCTCAATGCTCTAAACTGATCAGTCCATTTGATCCAGATATTGATCAGTGACTGGACTGTTCCTGTCCATATTTCTGCTGCAGACAGGATTATAAACTGAGATTATAATCCATGGCTGTAAAATGCTGTGAGTTTGAGCAGATTAGCACTGGCATTGAGGCTCTGTGCTGCTGACTGGCTGCAGAACCACAGGAGAACCAATCATCTGCTTCCTAAATGTTCCACATTTCCTTCCTCTGAGCTCAGAGAAATGTGGAGCTTCTGAAGCAGCGGAGGAGCAGATTATCATCTACAGAGCCGACACTCTGCTCAGCCTCTGCAGCGCCCCCTGCAGGAGGAGCAGGATTATCATCTACAGAGCCGACACTCTGCTCAGCCTCTGCAGCGCCCCCTGCAGGAGGAGCAGGATTATCATCTACAGAGCTGACACTCTGCTCAGCCTCTGCGGCGCCCCCTGCAGGAGGAGCAGGATTATCATCTACAGAGCCGACACTCTGCTCAGCCTCTGCAGCGCCACCTGCAGGAGGAGCCCACACTCTGCTCGGCCTGCAGGGGGCGCTGCAGGCGGAGCGTCTCTCTGTAGAGATGATCTCTGGTCAGACTCAGTAAACTTTGTGTTTGAGGTCGTGGCCGAAGCCCTGCCTCCTGTCTGGGTTCAGGTGTGATGCAGGTGCAGGTGACAGGATGTCATGTCAGGCAGGTGAACACCTGTCACCTGGGTGACAGGAACATGCCTGGCTCGTCGTTTCATGTGAGTGGGAGGAGCTTCGGGACGGGGAGCGGCTGTGAAGCAAAGCTCGACACGAGGAGGCAGAGCTTCCAGGAGCTCCTCAGACTGAATTCTGGGTAAGTTCGTGGTCGCTGGAGGAGCTGGTCTGCCGCTCCACCGCCCGCTGAGCCTTGCACGCCGCCATCTTGGCCTGGATGTCTCCCTTCTTCTCAAAGTAGTCCACCAGCACCGGCTCCGTCAGCAGCGACGCCAGCACCTGCTCGAAGGTGATCGACCAATCCCCGTCCAGCACGCTGCCCCGCCTCTGCTCGCCGCAGCCGATGAGGACGGTGTCGTCGGCGATGTCCTCGCACTGCAGGGATCCGGCGCTCACCATGGAGTAGGACGAAACTGACGTGTCGTCCTTGGTTTCCTCGTCAGACCCCTGCTGGTTCGTGGCGTCCGGTGGGCCGGCGGCGTCCAACTGGGCGTCGGCCAGAGCACGACAGACCTGGGACTCGTCCGACGCCGCCTCGCCGCTCGGCTCCCGCTGCGGCTCGGCGGCGGGTGGCTCGGCAGCGGCGGCAGCGGTGGGTTTTTTGGAGGAGTTGTTGGTGAACTTCTTGCCAACCTCTCCGATACGCAGCAGCAAACTCGCCACGGTGGCGATGGCGTGATACAACTGCTGCTCCTGAGGCTCCTCACTGAACATGTTGTACAGCGTCTTACACAGCTCGATGAACTGCTCCTGCACACACACACACACACACACACACACACACACACACACACACACACGCAGGGTTACAGACACCTGACAGGAGGCGACATCACTACAGTTTTCTTTTTCTTCTATTTTTTTTAGACGGTGACAGAGGCGGTTCTGTCCGTCTCCTGAAAGGACAGATAGTCCAGTAATTTTAAGCCAAATAAGGGTCAACGTCAAACAAATTGCAACAGAAACAAACTGAACAGATTTTGTATCCTCAGTTTGTCCTGAGGGGAAAAAGCCCCGAAGAATCCCACAGGGGGTTAATGAATCTTTTTCATCTGGTCATCTTCCGCCAACCTTACGTCAAGCCGCAATAACACTTCTACCTAAAGGGGGTAAAGACCCACTTTAGTGTGCCTCTTATTGCCCAATTTCTCTACTGAATGTCGATTACAAAATTTTGTCCAAGATTTTAGCAACAAGACTGGAAAAGATTATCCCACATATAATTTTACCAGACCAAACAGGTTTCATTTTAAATAGGCACTCTAGTTCAAATCTTAGAAGACTCTTCAATATTATGTATTCTACTTTATCCCACTCTCCTGAAATGGTCATATCACTCGACGCTGAAAAAGCGTTTGACCGAGTAGAGTGGCAATATCTGTTTTCAATCCTTAAAAAATTTGGATTTAAGGATCCATTCATTTCTTGGATAAAACTCCTCTATTCTCAACCTTTAGCCTCAGTAATTACTAATGGACAACAATCTGAATATTTCCCCCTTGGCAGAGGCACACGACAGGGCTGTAGCCTATCCCCCCTACTATTTGCCATTGCTGTAGAGCCTTTGGCTATTGCCCTCAGACAATCTAAAGACTTCCTAGGTATAAAGCGAGGTGGCCTTATGCATAAATTATCCTTATATGCAGACGACATTCTATTATATGTTACAGATCCATCAAAATCAGTTCCCGCCATTCTTAATATTCTAATTCAATTTGGAAAACTTTCAGGTTATAAAATCATCTTCAAAAAAAGTGAAATGTTTCCTCTTAACCAGGCAGCCAGTGCAATCCCTGCATCATGTTTTCCATTTAGAATCGTAAACAAGGGCTTTAAATACTTAGGGGTTGAAGTCACACCATCTTTTTCATCCCTCTTTACTAAAAATTTTGGCGTCTTATTTGAAAAATGTAAAAAGGACATGGTGAAATGGACGAACCTTCCACTCTCCATAACTGGTAGAATTAATCTCATTAAAATGATGGTATTACCAAAATTCCTGTATTTGTTTCAAAACATCCCTATCTTAATTAAAAAAAACATTCTTTAACTCATTGGAAAAGAGCATATTATCTTTTATTTGGAACGGTAGACCACAAAGAATTAAAAGGAAAGCTCTTCAAAGATCTAAAAAGCTTGCTGGCCTGGCCCTACCTAATTTAATTTACTATTACTGGGCATGCAATATAAAATCAATGTTACATTGGTTTAAGAGAGATATACCTGGAAAATGTGAGATCTGGGTCCAATTGGAGTATGCTTCTAGCCCACTCAATTTAGCCTCTATATTATGTGCTCCGTCACTCCCCTCTCAAAGCCAGTTTTGCTCTAATCCAGTAGTCTATCATTCGATCAGAATTTGGTCACAATTCAGAAGACATTTCAAGTTACAGACAACATCAATATACTCACCCATCAATAACAATCATAACTTCCCACCCTCTCTTTCGGACTCCACTTTTGGAGTTTGGTCCTCCAAGGGAATTAGACCTATCTCTAATTTATATGTAGATGGCAAGTTTGGTTTGTTTGCTCAACTTTCACAACTATTTTATTTGTCAAAGTCACATTTTTTTAGATATCTCCAAATTAGACATTTTGTCCAGAAAAATATTACTGCCTTTCCAGACCTTCCGGCGAATAACACTGTTGATTATATCTTGTCACTATCCCCAAATTGCAAAGGCCTAATCTCTGTTCTCTATAACAATATATGTAATATTATTCCCCATTCATTGTAAGACATTAAGAGACTTTGGGAGAATGACCTTAGAAAAGAAATGGCAGATGACCAATGGAAGACTGTGCTTGACTTAATAAATACCTCCTCCTCTTGTACTTGGCACAGCTTAATACAACTCAAAATTGTTTTGAGAGCACACTTGACCAAGGCAAGACTGGCGAAAATTTTCCCTGATGTTGACCCTTTGTGCCCTCGCTGTAATGGTGAACCAGCAGATTATATACATATGTTCTGGTCATGCCCTAAACTTCAGACATTTTGGTTGAAAATTTTTAGTTCCTATAGTATGATGTTTCAAAAAGACATTGCTCCCAGTCCTATTTGTGCTTTATTTGGATTTATCCCTGAAACTCACTCCCTGAAAGACAAAGCTCCCACAATCATAGCATTCACCTCCCTGATTGCCAGACGTCTCATCCTTCTTTCCTGGAAGGAAAAGACACCTCCTAACTTTACAAGATGGATTAGAGATGTGATGCACTTTTTAAAATTTGAGAAGATTAGATACACCCTCAAAGGCTCATTGCAAAACTTTAAAAAGATTTGGACCCCCTTTTTAGAGTACTACAAGAGTTTGCAAGAACCATTAAATAAGGATGACTAAATAACATTGTTAAGAATGAAACAGTAGAAACCCTTTTCTATTTTTATTATTTTTTTTATTTTATTTTATTATTGTTATTTTTTTTTTCTTCTCTCCCCTTTTTTTATGTACTTATTTGTTTTAGTTTATTTTACCTGTATTGCGAATATGTTTTTATTTATCCTTGTACATCGCATAATACAATTTGTACTAATGCAATAGTTGGTTGGACAAATTTTTATTTTTAATGGTTAATTTTAATTTATTCATTTTGTACTTGTGTAATAGTTGGTTGGACAGACACTTTGATGGACAATTATTCTTATGTAGATCTGGACTTATGGGGACAAGTAGGGATGATTGGGTGGGTTGGGGTGGGTTGGGTGGTAAGGGGAATTTGGGAGGGTACTTTTCAATTCTGTAATCACTTAAATAAGGCAGCTGTCCTATGCTTTTGTATTTTTTGTTTTCAAATGCTGCTAACAACTGTATGGAGAATATAATGAAAAATTAATAAAAATTGTTAAACAAAAAGAATCCCACAGGGGGGAAGTTTAAAAAAAGACCAAAATATAGTCCATTCAAACGCCTATTAACTTTTTTTCTCATGTGAATAGGGTAAAATTTTTAACCTTTAGGTATCACCATGA
The DNA here is from genome assembly GCF_902150065.1 of Myripristis murdjan. Classification (NCBI taxonomy): domain Eukaryota; kingdom Metazoa; phylum Chordata; class Actinopteri; order Holocentriformes; family Holocentridae; genus Myripristis; species Myripristis murdjan. Next base: position 219,089 of record NC_043989.1, read on the forward strand.
AAATTGCTGAGTTGATTACTTACCTTAAGACAAATAAAAAATGCATTGCAAGTTTTTTTTAAATTGTTTAGTAACATAAGCTAATCTGCATAAATTTGCATAAACTCCACAGTTTTACTACAGAGGGCATATAAAGTGGTCTTCTTATGATACTAGCATGAAAATTGGGATGAGCTGTCTCCATGGGTCACTTGACAAGTAATCACTTAGAAATTTCAAAATGGCTGCCATTTTTCAAGATTAGTCCCACCTTAGTGGAGCAGTTATGACATGCTCCTTTCTGCAGGAGGTGACTGCACTGAGATCAGGGAGCACTTCACTGGGCCCCCCTTGGTCAAACAGTGCTAATTCTGTGCTGAGGCTGCACCACTGGAGTCTAGAGACATGAGAGGCTTCTCCCCCAGAAACAGCCTCACGGACCCAAACCTCCTCTCTGCAGTGAAAACTGCTCAAGACTGGTTTTAAGTTCCTTCTTCCTTAATGTTCACTGGCAGCCTAAATGGGTTCCATTCAGACCTTGATGTTTAGTGTTTGACTGTTTTATGTCAACAGGACTGATTACGAGATTTTCACCTGGCCATACCCAAGGTTTATATCTGTTGTAGCATTTATGCAAATTAGTGTGTACAGAATTCAAAATTTGCTCATGTCAATAAACAATTTCAGAAAACTTCACAAGTTAATAGGCGTTTGAATGGGTTATATTCTGGTCTTTTTTTAAACTTTCCCCCAGTGGGATTCTTCAGGGCTTTTTCCCCTCAGGACAAACTGAGGATACAGAATCAGTTCAGTTTGCTTCTGTTGTAGTTTGTTTGACGTTGAGTCATAAAATGACTGGACTAAAATGACATCACTAACCCCGCCCTCTTCACCTGCCCCGCCTGCATCACTAACCCCACCCACTTTACCTGCCCCGCCCACATCACTACCTCCGCCCACTCACCACTCACTGAAAATTAATTTAAGGCACAAGATCTTTTTGTTTAGTTTTGTTAGTCTGACCAGGTTCTGGTTCTGGTTCTGGTTCTGACCTGGTTCATGCGGGGAAGGTCTTTGATGGTTTCTCTCTTGGGTTCCTTCTCCTTGGCCCACATCCTCAGGTAGTATCTGTAGTCCTTCACCTTCTCATCTGAAACAGAGGAGCCACCACACAGGGGTCAGAGGTCACAGGGGTCAGAGGTCATGGGGGTCAGAGGTCACAGGGAAACAGAGCTCTGTCTTCACCTTTCTTGTCCTCAGAGTCTCCGCAGCCTCCGTCCTTCAGCTCCTCTCCTGCACAGGAACAACAAACATCATCAGCAACTTCATCCTCCTCCTCCTATATATATATATATATATATATATGTATACACACTACTCACAAAAAGTTAGGGATATTTGGCTTTCGGGTGAAATTTACGGAAAATGTAAAAAGTTCACACTACAGTGATATTATATCATGAAAGTAGGGCATTTAAGTAGAAGCATGCACTGGTGATTTCCTCATCTCAAACAATTTCTTGAAACAAAAGCCAACAACAGTGGTGGATATACCACAACAAAAAATGTCAGTGTCAATAACTTGTCATGTGCCCTTGAGCATCAATTACAGCTTGACAACGACGTCTCATGCTGTTCACAAGTGGAATTATTGTCTGCTGAGGCATGGCATCCCACTCTTCTTGAAGGGCGGCCCTCAGGACATTGAGGTTCTGGGGTACAGAGCTCCGAGCCTCTACACGGCCACTCAGCTGATCCCATAGGTTTTCTATGGGATTCAGGTCTGAGAAAGTGCAGGCCACTCCATCTGAGGTACCCCAGTCTCCAGCAGCCGTTCCCTAATGATACGACCTCGATGAGCTGGAGCATTGTCATCCATGAAGATGAAATTAGGCCTGTGTTGTTCATGCAGGGGCACAATGACTGGATTAATGATGTTATTCAGGTAGTATGGGCTTGTCAGTGTACCATTCACAAAGTGTAGGGCAGTTCTGTACTGACTAGACACACCTGCCCACACAGTAACACCACCACCACCAAAGGCTCGTCTGGTGACAGCAGTGGCTGATGCATAGCGCTCTCCTTGACGTCTCCAACATCGTTGGCGGCCATCATTTCTGCTCAACATGAATCGGCTTTCATCAGAGAACAGCACTGAGGCCCACTGGTCCCTCGTCCAGCGTAAATGCTCCCTGGCCCATGCAAGACGATGACACCTGTGCCTGGTGGTGTGGTCAGGTACCCTTGCAGGTTGTCTAGCACGCAGACCATGCTGATGTAAACAGTTTTGAATGGTCTGACGTGACACTTGGGTGCCTCTCACCTTCCTTAAACGTGCCTGGAGTTGAGTGGCATTCATCATCCGGTTCCACAGGGCACTGTTCACAATGAAGCGGTCATCAGTGTGGGATGTGGCCAAAGGACGTCCACTTCTATGCCTTTCTGTGACTCTTCCAGTCTCTCTGTATCTCTGTTGCAACCTGCTGATGACACTCTGTGACACTCTAAGCTCAGTGGCCACTTCTGTCTGAGAACATCGTGTTTGAAGCCTCGCAATGGCGAGGTGCTGCTGATCAATTGTTAGGTGTCGTCTTGGTCTCATGATGTCAAAATGTGAACAGCATAATGAGGAGGACTGTTTAAATACCAATTCTAATTGAACCAGGAAATTTATTGGTCGATTCATGGATCAAACACCTGTTGTGAATTTTGCCGTTAAACTCCTTGTTAGAGAACAGCAACTTGTGCAAAAAGTACTGAAACACTGAACAGTTGGACATGTGCATTCAAAAGTTTACAGAAGGTCACATTAAGTTCACCTGGAAAGGTTAGAATGCATTTTAGGTTCATCCTGAAATTTCACCCGAAAGCCGAATATCCCTAACTTTTTGTGAGTAGTGCGTGTGTATATATATATATATATATAAATAAATATATATATATATATACACACATACATATATATATATATATATATACAGTACAGGCCAAAAGTTTGGACACACCTTCTCATTCAATGCGTTTTCTTTATTTTCATGACTATTTACATTGTAGATTCTAACAGAAGGAATCAAAACTATGAATGAACACGTGGAGTTATGTACTTAACAAAAAAAGGTGAAATAACTGAAAACATGTTTTATATTCTAGTTTCTTCAAAATAGCCACCCTTTGCTCTGATTACTGCTTTGCACACTCTTGGCATTCTCTCCATGAGCTTCAAGAGGTAGTCACCTGAAATGGTTTTCCAACAGTCTTGAAGGAGTTCCCAGAGGTGTTTAGCACTTGTTGGCCCCTTTGCCTTCACTCTGCGGTCCAGCTCACCCCAAACCATCTGGATTGGGTTCAGGTCCGGTGACTGTGGAGGCCAGGTCATCTGCCGCAGCACTCCATCACTCTCCTTCTTGGTCAAATAGCCCTTACACAGCCTGGAGGTGTGTTTGGGCTCATTGTCCTGTTGAAAAATAAATGATGGTCCAACTAAAGGCAAACCGGATGGGATGACATGTCGCTGCAGGATGCTGTGGTAGCCATGCTGGTTCAGTGTGCCTTCAATTTTGAATAAATCCCCAACAGTGTCACCAGCAAAACACCCCCACACCATCACACCTCCTCCTCCATGCTTCACAGTGGGAACCAGGCATGTGGAATCCATCCGTTCACCTTTTCTGCGTCTCACAAAGACACGGCGGTTGGAACCAAAGATCTCAAATTTGGACTCATCAGACCAAAGCACAGATTTCCACTGGTCTAATGTCCATTCCTTGTGTTTCTTGGCCCAAACAAATCTCTTCTGCTTGTTGCCTCTCCTTAGCAGTGGTTTCCTAGCAGCTATTTGACCATGAAGGCCTGATTGGCGCAGTCTCCTCTTAACAGTTGTTCTAGAGATGGGTCTGCTGCTAGAACTCTGTGTGGCATTTATCTGCTCTCTGATCTGAGCTGCTGTTAACTTGCGATTTCTGAGGCTGGTGACTCGGATGAACTTGTCCTCAGAAGCAGAGGTGACTCTTGGTCTTCCTTTCCTGGGTCGGTCCTCATGTGTGCCAGTTTCGTTGTAGCGCTTGATGGTTTTTGCGACTCCACTTGGGGACACATTTAAAGTTTTTGCAATTTTCCGGACTGACTGACCTTCATTTCTTAAAGTAATGATGGCCACTCGTTTTTCTTTAGTTAGCTGATTGGTTCTTGCCATAATATGAATTTTAACAGTTGTCCAATAGGGCTGTCGGCTGTGTAGTAACCTGACTTCTGCACAACACAACTGATGGTCCCAACCCCATTGATAAAGCAAGAAATTCCACTAATTAACCCTGATAAGGCACACCTGTGAAGTGAAAACCATTTCAGGTGACTACCTCTTGAAGCTCATGGAGAGAATGCCAAGAGTGTGCAAAGCAGTAATCAGAGCAAAGGGTGGCTATTTTGAAGAAACTAGAATATAAAGCATGTTTTCAGTTATTTCACCTTTTTTTGTTAAGTACATAACTCCACATGTGTTCATTCATAGTTTTGATGCCTTCAGTGAGAATCTACAATGTAAATAGTCATGAAAATAAAGAAAACGCATTGAATGAGAAGGTGTGTCCAAACTTTTGGCCTGTACTGTATATATATATATATATGTGTGTGTGTGTGTGTGTGTGTGTGTGTGTGTGGACAGAATGCATTGTGTTAAGAGTCTTTCTAACGACAGAGTCAGACAGACACAAACCTGAGGTCACTTCCTGCTGCACCAGGAAGTCCAGATCAGACAGGAAGGGAGATTCTGCAGAAGCAGGAAGATAAAGAGAGAGGAAGAGGAAGATGAAGAGGAAGAGGAAGATGAAGAGGAAGAGGAGCAGATATTTAGGCAGCGTTTGAGTGAGAAGCAGCAGACGGCTCTGTTATTCACAAATTTCATGCAAAGCAGAAAAACAGCCAATCAGACGCTCTGACTTTTGTCATGTCAGGAAGAATTTGCAGTTTTCCCTTTTTTTCAGTTCACTAAACACCAAACACCATGCACAATGTGTGTGTGTGTGTGTGTGTGTGTGTGTGTGTGTGTGTGTGTGTGTGTACCCTGTGGGACGTCCTCAGTGAAGAAGTGTGTTGCCTCCAGAGCGGACTCGGCCTCCTCAGCACACAGAGCTGAAACACAGCAGGTTACAGTTACTGCCACACACACACGCACGCACGCACGCACGCACGCACGCACGCACGCACGCACGCACGCACGCACACACACACACACACAGCACCTGCCGGTTACCTGGTGGCAGGTGCAGTTTGTACAGCAGTTTGAGTTTCTCCGTCATGTCTCCATGGTACATCCCACCTGCAGACAGAAGAACATCACATGACCACATGATGACATCATGATCAGACCGCCATGTTGGAAACTGATCAGGATGTCCCAGAATGCATCAGGTCGGGACACAATGTGACACCACAGAGAGCAGCGACACCTGGACGCCCAAAACACCTGTGATGTCACACAGCGTGAGCCTGTGTGTGTGTGTGTGTGTGTGTGTGTGTGTCTGATGATGTCATCACTGACTCAGTCCGGTGATGAACTCCTTGAAGTTGATGAGTCCGTCCTTGTTGCGGTCCAGCAGCCTAAAGAGGCGCCCGGCCAGCGTGGGGGTGTGGCCTCCGCAGCGCCAGGCGCCCAGCGCGGCGAACAGCTGGGCGAACTGCGCCGGGTCGATGCGGTACTGCTCCAGGTACGGCAGGCTGGGGTCGTGCCGCTCCGCCGCCGAGCTGCTGGAGCCCCAGTAACAGCTCATGATGTGTTTGGCCTGAAAACACGTGAGGATCATGTCAGAGGTCACGCCACGCGCCGCAGGCAGGAAGTGACAGGAAGGGCAGGAAGTGACCTCTGACCTTGAAGAGGCAGTAGAGCTCCTCCAGCTCCTCGATGCTGAAGGCCGACTCCGTCATCATGGCTCTGACCTGCAGAGACATGCACCGTTACACGCCACGCCACAGCACGCCATGACCACAACACGCCACACCACGACACAACACGCCACAACACAACACGCCATGACCACAACACGCCACGCCATGACACAACACACCACAACACGCCACGCCATGACACAACACACCACAACACGCCACGCCATGACACAACACGCCATGACACGCCACAACACGCCATGCCATGACACAACACACCACAACACGCCACAACACGCCACGCCGTGACACAACACACCACAACACGCCATGACACAACACGCCACAACACGCCACAACACGCCACGCCATGACACAACACACCACAACACACCACAACACGCCATGACACAACACACCACACCACGCCACAACACGCCACGCCGTGACACAACACGCCATGACACAACACGCCACAACACACCACAACACACCACAACACGCCACGCCATGACACAACACACCACAACACACCACAACACGCCACGCCATGACACAACACACCACACCACGCCACAACACGCCACGCCATGACACAACACGCCACGCCATGACACAACACGCCATGACACAACACACCACACCACGCCACAACACGCCACGCCATGACACAACACACCACAACACGCCACGCCATGACCACAACACGCCACGCCACAACACGCCATGACACAACACACCACAACACACCACAACACACCACAACACACCACAACACACCACAACACGCCACAACACGCCACAACACGCCACGCCATGACACAACACGCCATGCCATGACACAACACGCCATGACACAACACGCCACAACACGCCACGCCATGACACAACACGCCACGCCATGACCACAACACGCCACGCCACACCACGCCGTGTCAGCGTGACCACAACACGCCACCCACCACGCTTCTCTTGGCCGTGTCCTCCAGCGACTGGATGACCTTTAACCTCTGTTTGAACCTCATCTGCTCGATGACATCAGAGCGCAGGCTGCCGAACTTCTGCTCAGAGAAGAAGAGAAACCATCAACATGGACACTTTAACATCGCCTCCTCACGGGGCGGGACGGGGGAGGGGAGGGGCGGGACGGGACGGGACAGGGGAGGGGCGGGACAGCGGGTTGTGATGTCACAGTGACATCATCAGGTGTGACGAGCTGCTCTGACCTCGTAAGACGACTTGATGAGGTCGAAGACGTCGATCTCCGGCGGGGGATCATCGCCGCTCGTCAGCAGGGCGTGGAGGTGAGGGATGGGCGGAGCCACAGTCTGCTTGTTCACAACATTATCCAGATACCTGCACACACACACACACACACACACACACACACACAGACTAATGTGAGCATGTGACATCAGAGGTGCCGCTGGTCTCAGGTGCAGGAGTTTTGGACGCACCGTCCCAGGATGGTCATGGCTTCTCCCTCGTCGCTGCAGGCCAGCAGGGCGTCCATGTTGTCATGCAGCACGGCCAGCGCCACCTGCAGGGTCACATGACCAAGAGGCAGAGGTCAGAGGTCACAGCTGCACCCAGTCACCCACCCACTGACCCAGTGTGTCCCAGTGTGTGTGTGTGTGTGTGTGTGTGTGTGTGTGTGTGTGTTGGGGGGGGGGGGGTTAGGGTCCCACTCTCGTCTCTCTGAGCCCGGCACCGTTTGCTCTTTACGCCCTGACCGGCGTGTCTGCTGCCTCCAGGCTCCGCCTCTGGGCTGCGGTGCGTCTGCAGGCTAATGAGGCTCACTGGAGCACCTGACCCAAGCCCCGCCCCCCCGCCATACATCTGATTGGCTAGTGGGCCTTCTGTTAGTGTGGCTGAGAATGAAAGCTGCGCTTCTATTGGATCCAAAGAAATGTCTGTTAGATAAATTCAGGCGAACCCCCCTTTTTCTTTTTTTGGCAGTCACGCCGGCACAGAGTTTCCCAGCATGCCCGGCTCTCTGACCTGGAAGATGACCTTGATGCCCTCGTAGAAGAAGCAGTCGACCAGCAGGACGGCGCTGTCGAAGGGCATGACGGACAGGAAGAGGGTGAGGAACCAGGACAGGGAGATGGTGGAGATGACCCCCAGCTCCTGCATGTGCTCGTACAGGAAGGGCAGGAAGGCCCGGGTCAGCTCCTCGAACACGGCCTGGTCCACCAGCGCCCCTGCAGGCCAAACACGCAAACAACACCTGACTCAGCCAATCAGGGATCAGCTCTGACGGGACGCGCTTTACATCGGCTGCAACGCAAAAGTTAAATTCAAGGATGGAGGACGGGCCTGTGCCAAGGTCTGATCTCACACACACACACACACACACACACACACACACACACACACAGCGCTGACCTACGACCCTGGTGTTGTAGTAGTCGGGCAGCATGCGCTCACACAGCGCCACCAGCAGCCAGAAGGCCTCCTCCTCTGTGCAGTACAGCAGCAGCACCGACGTCACAATGTTCATCGCCTGGAGACACAACACACACGCTTCAGTTTCACACACACACACCTTACTCACTTATACACTATATCACACACACACACACACACACACACACACACACACACACACACACACACACACACACACACAGGGCTGCACAGTTAATCAAACTTTATTTTCGATTAGGATCAACACAAAACAGCTTCTGTGCTTCTCTGCTGATCCCGGTGCTCCGGGTCAGGGTTTACAGGGTTTACAGAGTCAGGGTTTACAGGGTTAGGGTTTACAGGGTTTACAGAGTCAGGGTTTACAGGGTTAGGGTTTACAGGGTTTACAGGGTCAGGGTTTACAGGGTTTACAGGGTCAGGGTTTACAGGGTTTACAGGGTCAGGGTTTACAGGGTTAGGGTTTACAGGGTTTACAGGGTTTACAGGGTTAGGGTTTACAGGGTCAGGGTTTACAGGGTTAGGGTTTACAGGGTTAGGGTTTACAGGGTTTACAGGGTTAGGGTTTACAGGGTTAGGGTTTACAGGGTTTACAGGGTTAGGGTTTACAGGGTTTACAGGATTTACAGGGTTAGGGTTTACAGGGTCAGGGTTTACAGGGTCAGGGTTTACAGGGTTAGGGTTTACAGAGTCAGGGTTTACAGGGTTAGGGTTTACAGGGTCAGGGTTTACAGGGTCAGGGTTTACAGAGTCAGGGTTTACAGGGTCAGGGTTTACAGGGTCAGGGTTTACAGGGTTTACAGGGTCAGGGTTTACAGGGTTTACAGGGCCAGGGTTTACAGGGTTTACAGGGTTAGGGTTTACAGGGTCAGGGTTTACAGGGTTTACAGGGTTAGGGTTTACAGGGTTTACAGGGTTAGGGTTTACAGGGTCAGGGTTTACAGGGTTAGGGTTTACAGGGTTTACAGGGTTAGGGTTTACAGGGTTTACAGGGTTAGGGTTTACAGGGTTAGGGTTTACAGGGTCAGGGTTTACAGGGTTAGGGTTTACAGGGTTTACAGGGTCAGGGTTTACAGGGTTAGGGTTTACAGGGTTAGAGTTTATAGGGTTAGGGTTTACAGGGTTAGGGTTTACAGGGTTTACAGGGTTAGGATTTACAGGGTTTACAGGGTTTACAGGGTCAGGGTTTACAGGGTTTACAGGGTTAGGGTTTACAAGCTTCCCTCTGGTGCTGAGCATCAAATCAAGCGCTCCCTGTTTCCTCCCTAGCAGCAGCCCTAACCCTAACCCCAGCACACAAGTTAAACAGATAGCAGAATAAGTGTGAAATTTTTCATCAAACTGTTTTCATCGTCATCGTTCTCTTTGGGCAAAATTGAATCGTAGGCAACTGGACTTGTATTTGTCTCAGGAAGACGTTTGGCCTCTTATCCAAGGGGCTTCATCAGTTCATGCCCATCGGTCTCTCTAGTCCGCACTAGTCTGACAAAGACAGTGGGGTAAGGTCCAGGTATTTAACCTCTGTGGGAGGGGCCACCCTTTTACCGATCACATCAACTCAGTGGACAAGAACATCAAGTTCACTAGAGAAGATGATAAAGACAACCACTTACCATTTTTGGATTGTGATGTGCACTTTGATGAGGAAAGGAGCCTCCACATTGGGGTATACAGGAAACCCACCCACACAGACCAGTACCTTCTTTTTGACTCACACCATCCACTGGAGCACAAACTGGGGGTTATCAGAACCTTGCAACACAGGGCAGATAACGTACCAACCTCCACTCGGGCCCAAGCTGAAGAACACCAACACCTAAGGGGAGCCCTGAAAACTTGTGGCTATCCGAGTTGGGCTTTTGGCAAAACACGCTCCAGAAAGAATAACAACTCTGATGATGCTGAGAAAATGAAAGAAAAACGCAAAAACATTGTGATTCCGTATGTGTCTGGGGTTTCAGAGAAACTCAGGAGGATTTTTAACAAACATCAAATCCCTGTATGTTTCAAACCCAGAAACACTCTAAGGCAGAAACTGGTTCACCCTAAAGACAGGACACCACACAATCAGAAGAGCAACCTGATATATGCCGTCCAATGCAGTGAGGAATGCAAGGACTTTTACTTTGAAGAAACAAAACAACCACTGAACAAACACATGGCTCAACACAGAAGGTCCAGGCTCAGCTGTCTGTCCACATCTAAAGGAAAAGGCACACTCCTTTGAAGACAGCAATGTTAAGATTTTGGACAGGGAGGACAGATGGTTTGAGAGAGGAGTAAAAGAGGCCATATATGTGAAAGTGGAAAAACCATCCCTCAACAGGGGAGGGGGTCTGCGGCGCCACCTATCTCCGATTTATAATGTTGCCCTTTCATCGGTACCCAGGAGGTTCAACAGATTAACCTCAGACGACTCAGTGATTGCCGTTCACCAGGGTTTCACCTGACTCTGACCACTGTCACCTCACCAGACCACAACAATGGTCAAGTGAAACCAGTGCCAGCATGAACACACCCACAGGCATTAGGGTGGCCCCTCCCACAGAGGTTAAATACCTGGACCTTACCCCACTGTCTTTGTCAGACTAGTGTGGACTAGAAAGACCGATGTGCATGAACTGAT